>NC_056728.1:1135550228-1135595228 GCF_019279795.1 Protopterus annectens | reverse complement strand
AGATCTGGCTAAAATATTTGATAAAATATCCCACTCAGGCATTGTTGACAAAATTACAGAACTAGGTATAAACCCTTTTATAACATGCTGGATAGCTAGTTGGCTCACTGATAGGACCCAGGAGGTTAGAATCAGTGAGGATACCTCCAGAAAGAGGCTGGTCCCTAGTGGAGGCACCCAAGGTTCTGTGCTAGGCCTACTCCTCATTGACATCTACTTCTCAGATGTCAAAGCCAATGTCAAAGGCCTCTGCCTAACCAAGTTTGAAGATGATTACAAACTGGGCAGTCAGTGAATCCCCCCAAGATGAGAACATGCTTCAAGAAGGTCTAACACAGACAAACGCTTGGTGCTAAAGCCATGGCTTAAAACTCAATACCAAGAAATGCATTATAGTACCTTTTGGGAAGTCTACCACCCCAGGAAACTACATCATCAATAAAACATTCTTAAAAGTTGATTCACTAGTCAGGGATCTGGGAACTCACATAGATAGTAACCTGGCGCTTGACCAATATGTGCCCGAGGTAGTAAGAAAATCCTTCTATGTTGTTCAACTCATAAGCAAGGGCATGGTATTGAGATCCAGAGAAGTCATCATACCACTGTACTCAACCCTCATCAGACCCATCATGGAGTATAATGCCCCCTTCTGTATGTACCTGACCAGGCACATGCAGCAACTAGAGCATCCACAAAGGTTCCTTATTAAAAGGATACAGGGAGTAAACACAATGTCCTACACTGATCACCTCAAAGTCCTGTCTCTTCCCTCAGTGTCATACAGACTTCTGAGAGGTGTCTTTGTCTGGCATACAAGACATCCCTGGACCCCATTTTGATGAACCTTTTGAACATCTATGAAACAAACAGCATCAGAACTACTAGATTAAAAGATCTAAATTTTGCTTGTAATGTCAATAGCATGTTGGGGAAATGGATATGTTTCTTAGAGAATTCCCATTGTTGGGAACAGGCTCCCCATCCATGTGAAGTAGAGTTCCTCCCTATCCCTATTTAAGCACAACTTGGACCAATGAATGGGTAATTGGAAATTCACCCCTGGTCTGGTGCCTATGTCTCTGATGGACAGAGACAGCCAGTAAATCACCCCCCCCCCCATATAAATCAAATTTTTGGGTCACATTTGTGTGGCATGGCTAGGCTTATAAGGGCCCTATTGGTCAATAGCATTGGGATACACCTATGAATCTATGAACAATCCAGTGATGCTTGATTACCTGGTTTCTGAACTTAGGCAATGAGATCTAATATGGGTTCTGCAGGGGAATAAGCCCATTAACACTTGTTGCCTAAGTTAGGTGATGCCAAGTTTGATCACTGGATCAAGGGTTCGTAGGTAGTTTCATGGGAATACACTATGCATGCATTCTAGAAGACCATTGAGAAGCCTGGCCAGCTAAGCCCAAGTGAAATTGGATGAGCCAGACTCCCCAGTGGAGGAGTGCCCTGCAACATTATATATCTATCTATCTATCTATCTATCTATCTATCTATCTATCTATCTATCTATCTATCTATCTATTCCATTTGTTGACTGGGAAAGTCCATCTGGTCAACAAACCCCTTTTTAGTGGAAAACTGAGGAGAAAAGATCCAATAATAAGAAAATAACAATAAAAATAGCAATATAGTTGAGAACAGTATAATGCATTCTTTGTTGATATAGAGAGAAACACAAACAATATACATACAAAGGAAGTTAGTAATAGCAAATACATAATATTAATTATGAAAAATAATATAAAAATGTATTAGAGTACATAAGAAGAAGTTCCACAGAGTTGCGTAGAGTCAGCATCTAGAATTAACAAGCGATAATAGTGAAGATTTCCATATCTATTTGGTGTAAGTTATTAAATAAAATTAATATGTGAGATGTGGAGTAGTTGTTAACAGTGCTAAAGGTGACACGGGTCTAGCATTACTTCAAGTTGGTACTGCTAACCTGGTGTATCACAGGTGCAAAACCAAGTGTTTTATTCAGATAAAGTTTTTGTTCAGACTTGAAGGAGTTTATGTTATGTGTTTGCTTCAAGGTTATTGGAAGGTTATTCCATTTTCTGGACACACTACCAGAGTATAGGACTTCACCTGCTATATTTTTAGTTTTGGTTATGGTAAGTAACATCCTGTCCCATGATCATGGGCAATTATTTTGAATGTAAGTACAGAAAAGAGGTTCATGGCTGGGATATGGGTCTGGTTTATTGAGTTCTTTGTAGATGGTGGCAAGTTGTGCTTAAGTGAAAGTATGTGGGAGGTTAAGCCAGTTGAGATCTCTGAGGGCTGGGCAGAGGTGGGCCCTCCGAGTAGGTTAGATGCCAATTTGGCAACTTTGTTGTAGCACTGTTGATCTTTTAGGGTTACAGAAGAGCTGAGGTTTGCTAGAATGGGGAGGCATAAAGTAAGTTAGGAAGCACCTAACTTCTGGAGATAGTTTTTCTGTCTGAGTGTGTAAGAAATTGCTTGGCCCAGTGCAGGTTTCCAAGTTTCTGGCTAGTTTCTTTCTTTCTTTTTTTTTTTTTTTTTGTACTGCTTGCAGAATGTGATTTTCAATTTTTAGTTGGTGTGGTTTGTGGACACCTAGCAGTTTGGTGTTGGTAACTGTTACAATTTTTGTGTTGTTCTTTGAAATGATAGAGAAGTGATCATTCTGGAATTTGGACTTGCTTGGGGAAAAATAGAATCAGCTTGTTTTTGGCACTTAGCAGGAAATGAAATGTTTTAGCCAGCACTGTATTAAACAGAAGGAAGGTTGCATTTTTAATAAAGAGTAGAGAGATCTTTGCCTGGGCGGGTAAGTGCTGGGTTGCTGTGTGTATCATGTTTATAAATATATTAAAGACTAAGAAAAGCAGGACAGATCTGTGAGGGACTTCTAGAGATACAGCAGGAAGGAAGAGTACTCATTTTCCCATTGGATAACATGATAACTATTTGTCAGGTAGCTGCAGAACCAGACAAAGGCGGAGTCTGAGAAGCCTACTGAAACAAAACTGATTAGGATTTTGTGGTGATTGACAGTATCAAAGGTTTTTGAAAAGATTGGAAGCCATGCTGTGTAGGTGAGAGGAGATTAATTTAGTAGGATAAATTTTAGAAGCTGTGTATGGATACATTTTTTCTAAATTTATAGAGAGAGGTGATAGGATAGCAGTTAACTAGGTTAGAAGAGGGGTCTCCCTTGTACAAAAGTATAATATAAGATTTTTCCCAGAGCAGAGGGACATCATTTTTTGCTATAGAGTGGTTAATTAAGATAGCTACAGTGTACACTATGATGTCTGGGCTATTTTAATGTATTCAGGAGAAAGATTATCAGGAGTTACAATGGTAGGTTTTAGTTTAAGAAGAAGTGTTTTAATAAAGGAGGAGGAGACAGGTTTGATGAAGACAGGATTTTTGAAGATACTTCTGGTAGAAGTGGTGGTGGTTCACATGGGCTACCAGTTGTTTTTAAGAATGATACCGGTAGAATAAAGTGGGGGTTGTTACAGTTGGTAGCAATGTTGTCACTTGGGTTAGAGATAGCTGGGGTAGTTTTTTTGGCAGGTTTTAATAAATTTGTAATGATGATCAAAATACATTTGAATTATCTTTATTTTTTCTTGAAAATTGGTCAAATCACTCTTTTTTGTCCTGCCTTTTGCTGCGTTTCACTTGTTTTTTTTTTTTTGGGAGGGGGTCTAAATTATTGATGGTTGAAGGTTGTTTCATCCCTTTGATAGTTTTTCCAAATGTTGTGTCTGATTTTTCATTGTATGTTTAGTACTTTTTGACAGCTACAGAGGACGGTTGCTTTTAATTCATTTTGATTAAGTTGGGGCAAGATTGTTTATTGTTTTTAGGAATATGTTGTTAAATTCTAGGATTGCTTTGTCCAAAAGGAGTTATTTCAGTATATTCCAGCTGTAGCATTACAAGGAGTTGATGAATGCTTCTTTATGAAAATTGGTCACGTTCCTAACTTTCAATAGATGTTTAACTGGGGTATGTGTTTGCTGTTGAATTAGATAAGTGAGAAGATAATCACTTTGGGAATTTGGTAGGGGGTACTTATTAAGATGTGAGGCAAGTATCTAACTGAAGACAATCTGTGTGGATGTGTTATTGTTATATTTAGTAGGGGTGTTGACTAGTTGGGTAGATCCATATAACTAAATACTGTTTGCTGGAATTGTTAGTTTCAAGTGTCAGCCGGTGAAGGTATCTAGACTTATGGTTTCCTGGGTTATGTTGGTAGAGATGCAATAAAGAATGTCTTCTAAGGTAGTGATGTTGTTGCCTGAGGGACTGTGTAGTCCTATTACAACCAGAGTTTTATTGGGACTGAGTTGGAGGAGGGATATTAGTAACTCAACATTTCCAGAGTAAAGTACTGTAAAATTGGTTGAGGGGGTAAATCACTAGAGTTTTTTTTGTATAAAATGGCTATATCATTGACTTTTTTGATTTCCCTGGCTTGTCTAGGAATATTAAAACCAAGTGGTAGAGTTTCTTCATCTCTAATATTTTGTTTGAGCCAAGTCTTAGTCAAGATTAGAATATCTACAAAATACTCCAGGGGTGAGTTTACAATAGTCTGTCCAAATATCCAGAGTAATCTGGTCAGTGTCTTGTGTTGTGTTGTGTTACTAAACATGTAGAGAGTGTGTGTGTGTGTGTGTGTGTGTGTGTGTGTGTGTGTGTGTGTGTGTGTGTGTGTGTGTGTGTGTGTGTGTGTGTGTGTGTGTGGTGTGTGTATATATATATATATATATATATATATATATATATATATATATATACACACCTGGGTTAAATGGGTGTATGCCCTTAAAACCCTTATTGAAGGGGTGTAGGCTTTGCTATTGATTCTGATTGGCTGTTATTTGTTTAAATATGGCTGATTTTAACTGTTTTTTAGATCTGATGAAGAGCTAATGCTCGAAAGTCCTTATCTGTGTTCTAAATAAAGCTTTAACCAGTCGTGGTGGCTCCAGTGGGTTTTCTTTTCATCATTTATGGTATATTTTACCACTGTGGACTGTTACTTCTTCCTTGCCTGCTGTGGATTTTTAAAGTGGTAACTTTGGTAGCTTACATTAAGATCAGAAGTTGTAAAGCTCAATTTGACCAAGTGCTCGTGGATGTTATTAATTCCCATGGCTTTTATCAAGCCATCGAGGAAAAGACTAGAGAAGATTCTTTATTAGACTATCCCCCGGATTTACTAATCTTCCGTGTAAGACTAGATTAGTCTTACACGGAAGCGCCAGTGTAAGAGTATGATGGCAGTGCGCCATGCATATTAATGAGGGCTTGCTGCCTCAATTCTAAAGCTTACACGGAGCATGGACGAGTGTAGGGGACATGTCGGACTGCCGAGCAGTCCAAAAATCCACGCCCCTGCATAGAAGAAATGCCGCAATTCCGAGTTACGTGAGTGAGTCCGCTCACATGTGTACAATGTAACACTACACTCTCCCATATGTTAAACAACGTACAAAATTAAAAATAAAAATATATTTTTTTTTTTCCGATAGATCTGCCCGTAGTTGCGCGGGTTTGCGCGGGTTTGCGCCAGTTGGCCCATTGCTTAGCTACAGTTAGCAGCTTAGACACCAGAAGAGGATAATAAGAAAAATATATGCAAATTAAGCAAAATAGTAATAGCGTAGTGGTTAGAGCCTTCGCACAAAGAGGAGGCATTCCCGGTTTGAGTCCCACTACTGCACGTGACATTTTCTGTTGGAAATCTGTATACAAAAATATTTCCTAACATTTTTTTATGTATAAGTTTTGTAAAATGCATTGAAATGTTAAATGTAGTAGTGAACGAATTTTATATATATATATATATATATATATATATATATATATATATATATAAAGGTGAAATGGTTATGCATTCTGAGGCATGAATACCCTATTTTAAGCAATATAAAGCACTGCTAGGCATATTTTACCATTATTGAGCATATTTAAATACATTTGCACATAGCTGCACACCGCGCTAACCAGCGCAATGTTGGGCCACATCGGGCAACGTCAGGCAAAATCGGGCAAAGTTGAGCAAAGTCGGGTAAACACACTCACACCTGCTTTACTGTTCCTTAACCAGTCAGGTCTGCCCAGCAGGAAAATAAAAAGCAGTAACAGGGCTCAAACTACTGTGCACTATAGTCACAGTACTTAACCACTAAGCCATGACAGCATTTCACAAACATGCATTTTCAACAGACACATATCTATCAAAGGAATTTTAAACATTGCCAACATCAGCTAAGCAGGCGTGCATACAGCTGAGTTTTTCCAAAACTGGCCAATCACAAATAAGTGCGGGAAATGAGGCATATTTAAGCTCCACAGGTGGGAATACTTGCTATAACTGGTTGTAGCTTCCTTCTGCAGTCAGCATGGCTGGTGTTGGTGAAGGCACTTGATTTAGAGTGCAACGCTGAGGCATCCAGGAGTCCAAAATTATGGTTTGGCTCCTTGTCCACAATCATGAGGAAAGACTCCTGCGGGGCCAGTACCAGGGTACCCAATATAAAACGGAGGCCTGGAACAGTCTTGCCCATGATTTCACCAGTGCCACTGGTGTTCCTCGGACTGGTGAGCAGGTCAGGCACCATTATTCTGACCTGAAGCAACATAGGGAAGATCAACTGGACCAGTGGATCCAGGAATCCCATGCAATGCCTAATGCCCCAGTAATGAGTAAGAAGCCATTGTATTAAGTAGTTAAGAACTGCTATGCTTGTCTATACTATGGATAGGTATGTCTCAATATCACTGCATTTACTTCACAGCTGCAGGTATCCGGGCTATGAACTTCAAGCCCATGAAGATAGGCTGCAAAGGCTGTGTCATGAAGCAGGTTAGTAATTATTCTGCATGTACTGTTATATAAAATAAATGAGAGAGCCTTCAAAAAGTCTTTTAACCCAATAAATAAAGGTGCAATAATCCTTTAATAAATGTATGATTCATGGAGTGCGTCTGTGTCATTTATCTGTTTGATATGTTGTTGTACTGTTGCATTCTACAAACAGTAGTGTTGTATTAAGCAGTGTCAACCCACACTTGGGTAGGCCCCTATAACGTGGATGAAGGGAGTGCCAGTAGCTTGTATGCATATGTACAGCCCTCAACTGTTGGTTCATGGCCAGCATGTATAGGTTAATCTGGCACATGAGTAGCTTGGTATTGTGTTCCCCAGAAATGTCAGTGTGCTGCCAGAAATGTAGGGAGCTGTTAACATATAACTGATACTTTCATCTGAACATATCTAGATAATTATATGAAAGTAGATCTGTCAGTGTACCATCTTAGCAGTAGTATGTGTGAGCAACTCTCAAAATATGTTGCAGTAACATCTGCATCTTGGACAGTTTGTATGTAAGATACAGCTCATGTATATAATGATCTAGCAAAATCCAATTGCACAATATAAGGACATTGGGTAGTTTAATAATACATGTAAGGGACATATAACTGCAGTTAATAAGAATGTAGTGAAAACTAGAAGGATATATAAGTTGTTAATTGAACTATCTTTTCCCACCCTACTGTATGTGCATAAAAAATGCAATTCCACACCTCAATCGATATGTCTAATCTCAAAACATTTGTTGGGACATATGTCCTATTGGTTTATAAATATTTGCATTTATTTCTATGCATGTGCCCTGTGAAAATACCACAATATTGGTGGCCTGTTGCCATAAATTCAACCTGCAAGCTGTTGTAATGTCCACTATTGTTCTATATATGCATGTGTTATGCTTGCTTTTCAACTGTTGAAAATCTGGTGTGTTGGTTTAATGGGAATACTTCTGCATGCTTATAACTAATTGGTTATGCTGTTGACTGTTACTAACCCATATCTTTATTAAACTCTCCAAAACATAGTTCGTATGGGAAGGCCGGTCCCAGCGGACCAACCTGTCCCACCTCAGTTGGCCATGGCACCTGGCACCAGCAGATCTGGTGCCCAGCCTGGGACCTCCTCCTCCACTGGCCCTGTGCCACCTTCAGATGGAAGCGTTGCAGGGGATGTGGCTTGGCCCTCCCATGCAAGAGTGGGCGGAGGGGCACCTATCACCCTTCGAACAGTCCGGGCTGTGGTGTGTAGAGAGATTGAACGTTCTGTTGCAGAACCTCTACGCCAGCTTGAGGCGCGAGTGGTGCAACTCCAGGGTCAGCCTGCTCCTCCTACACAGCCCCCAGCACAGCCACCCTCTGGGCCATGAAGGTGCAGTGGTGACTGCCCATGGGTGGGGACCTCAGTCCCACTGTTTCCATCTAGGGGTTCAAGAGCTTGCGATTTCCAAACATCTCTCCCCGTCAAAGGTGTTCACCCACCACATGTGTCATATATCGCCCCTGTATGCATCTTGTTTGTCTTGTCTGTTTTCCTCCCCAATCTACCTCCCCAAATATACCTAATTCCCCTACCCCACATTCCACTCTCACCTGAAAAAAAAGGGGGCAATCTGCTCCCAAAAAAATTACGCCCCATACATAGCTGCCCATTTTTGAGCCCCTTTTTCAACACTTTCTTATCTCCCCATTTTTCTTTTCTTTCAAAGAAATTAGCGCGGGGGTGAACGGGAGTAAGCACTGTTAAGCAGTAGTGAGCGGGTTTCCGCGGGTTTGCGTTTGTTTGCACTTGGCAAAGCAATGCGCAGCAATGCGCAAACCCATGCAAACCCACTTACAACTGCTTAAAAGTGCTTTAGTCACTCTGTATGTGAGGGCCTTTGCTCTGCTCAGGAACAAAATAAAACACCTCTATAAGTCTCGAACCCCAGACCTTGCACACGCTACACAACATGAAGTACCACTAAGCCACGGTAGATACACATTAAGGTGGTGCTTAAATAATTATATCATGCATCATCATGAGTGAATGTAAAGGAAAATTAGGAATACCATACCACACAACTTGTTCTGTGGATGTTGACCAACAGTTGTTGTGGGATTACATTACATGACTGTGATAAGTGAAGCAGCCATTCTAGCAGAAAATAATGTTACACCATCACTTTATAACCCCACACAGTATCACAGCAGGACAAACTCTGGCATATCTGTTTAGGGCAAAGGCCATGCCTCTCAACTGACCCTAATTTTCATGGATGTCCCTGATTTTGACACAAATTTTAGCTCTGTCCCTCTGAATCCCTCCTAAAACTACTGACTTTGGGCAGAAAGATGGTGAATTACACTTAATGAATGATGACAATAATTAAGAGTTAGACACTTCTTTTACTTTAGAAAAGGTGTATTAATTCATATGCTCTGATTCTCTCAATGTTTCAACTTAATGGCACTAATATTTTAAAGGTGTCCCTGATTGTCCCTGACTTTTTCTTGACTTTTCCCTGAATCTGTTCAAATATGTACCTGATTGTTTGGGAGGTCTGGCAGAGGCAGAACACAGAGGCATATTAACCTTTCTGATGTTACACACTGTGCAAATAGCTTTGGAAGGAGTTTCGGAAGCATACCCTTATGTAGGAATACAACACTGAAATACAAATGGATGTAGCCATGCACTGGTAGCAACCAACTGTAAGAATGCCATTGCTCTATTGCTGAAATGACCTGTGTGGTGCACAGACAAAAAATAACAGGCTATTCTCTGGCTATCATGTGGATAGGGCCACACCTGGGAGTTACGCAGACAGACTACTTGCCTTGATAAACTAACATGTACACAGCAACCCTGTAAGTCCAGCAAGATAAAATCCATACAATAATACTTACACTCTCTGTACTTCTGCAACCCTACCCAAACGTAGAATATACCCGTGTGTGCAGGGTCTACCAAGGATGTAGGTAAGCATACTCACACTACCCAAACGTAGAATATACCCGTGTGCAGGGTCTACCAAGGATGTAGGTAAGCATACTCACACTACCCAAATGTAGAATATACCCGTGTGTGCAGGGTCTACCAAGGATGTAGGTAAGCATACTCACACTACCCAAATGTAGAATATACCCGTGTGTGCAGGGTCTACCAAGGATGTAGGTAAGCATACTCACACTACCCAAATGTAGAATATACCCGTGTGTGCAGGGTCTACCAAGGATGTAGGTAAGCATACTCACACTACCCAAATGTAGAATATACCCGTGTGTGCAGGGTCTACCAAGGATGTAGGTAAGCATACTCACACTACCCAAATGTAGAATATACCCGTGTGCAGGGTCTACCAAGGATGTAGGTAAGCATACTCACACTACCCAAATGTAGAATATACCTGTGTGTGCAGGGCCTACCAAGGATGTAGGTAAGCATACTCACACTACCCAAATGTAGAATATACCCGTGTGTGCAGGGTCTACCAAGGATGTAGGTAAGCATACTCACACTACCCAAATGTAGAATATACCTGTGTGTGCAGGGCCTACCAAGGATGTAGGTAAGCATACTCACACTACCCAAATGTAGAATATACCCGTGTGTGCAGGGTCTACCAAGGATGTAGGTAAGCATACTCACACTACCCAAATGTAGAATATACCTGTGTGTGCAGGGTCTACCAAGGATGTAGGTAAGCATACTCACACTACCCAAATGTAGAATATACCTGTGTGTGCAGGGCCTACCAAGGATGTAGGTAAGCATACTCACACTACCCAAATGTAGAATATACCTGTGTGTGCAGGGCCTACCAAGGATGTAGGTAAGCATACTCAGTGTACTGAAATGAGTCCAGTTTTTCTTAGCAGCTCGTGCTAATGTCAACACTAAAAAAACACAAAATGTTTAAAACTGAGTAAATGAATATTCACAGTATAGCAGTTCACAAACAATTCTTGTGCCAAAGGAATACATCTCTATAACTAGCTTTGTATGGCAGTTAATTGTAATTGTTGAAAAGAAAGTACATCTTTCCATGTATCTTGGGGTAGCATTTTGAGGGGTGAGTACATTTCTACACTGACAAGTGGGTACTGGAAGCAAAAACATTAGGTCTGACTACAAACTTTAAATCTCTGGCTACACCCCTGGCTTCTGATATAAGAACTATACCAACCTTCTGTCTTAAACAATGATGTCCATACCAAACAAGGATGATCTCCATCTTGGAAAGCTGAAAGGGCCATGCCTACATGAGTCAGCAATTTATAGTACTGGGTTGCTATGACAGTGATTACTGCAATTACTACATGGCAGGCTGCATGCAATTAGCAAATGGTAGCCACTAATTGGTGCAGAGGCTATCACATGCTCATGTGCAAATTCCTACAAAAGCAGGCTGCAATCTCTGCCAACAAACTCAATCACTCTATTGCAGAGACTGACAGAGAGAGAGAAAAGGAAAAAGAAATATTACCAAATTATACAAAGGAAAGAGATGTGACACATATGTATTTACTGGCATGTAGTAGATGTCATTGAAGAATAGTCTACATAATGTGAAACATTCATATGTGGCAGCAATACTTTTTTATGCACAGATGTTCTGATTAACTACTGCTATGGACAATACTGTGTGTACCTGTGGGCAGTGGGACATACCTGTGAAATGTATAGCTCAGCATTAAATGTCAAAGATCTGATCCATGTTATCTGTGTTCTGTACAGTAGTGTGGCCAATGGCTGTTGGGGGGATTAGCGCTGACATTATATAAACATGGGTGTGACAGAACAACACATCCATGATAGTCATATTAAAGTGTAGCTTAGCATTGGCAACTGCTGTAGCAGTCTAGTATGCTTATCTAGCACTTGTTGCCATATATACCCCCCAATGTTAGTCTGTGTTCATATGTGACACCTGTTTGTGTTGCAGCAAGGCCCAACAGTTCAGCTGTGAGGTCCAGGGACTTACAACAGTGTGGACCATGTGTGTGTATGCCACACACATACGGAGAAATATATATGTGCCATATATATTCACATCTGTATATGTGCATAGAGCAGGGAACATATTGCAACTGTTTGCGAAGTGGGGAAATATATATGTTGGTGAAGGTTAGTATGCGCATATTTGTATGTAGGTTTTAGTGTGTGACAAACAAGACAGCATACAGTGCTGGTATATGACATGTGGTGGTTAAACACTGTGGGTGGTTTGTTCAGTTTGCAATGTTGAAGCCAGTAAGGCCTGTTAAAGCTACCTGGGCTGTGAACACCTTCAATGCATTTATCCCAAGACTGTGCGATTCACAGCAAGACGTTGTCCCGTTCTATTCTCAACTAGAGCATCTTCTGTGTGGAGGCATGCGTGAATGGGCGTGCCTTTGTTGAAGGTTGTGCATCAGGACTGGTAACTCGGCACGTAAAAATCCACTACCAAACATTAGCAGACCGGAATTCTGCTGTGGCAACCCCTAACCGGGATAAGCCGAAAGACACAACAACAACTGCACACCTTACATCCTTTGTATAATTGATATTCTCACTATGAAAGGTGAAACGTAGATGTGCCTATATATATATATATATATATATATATATATATATATATATATATATATATATGTATATGTAGACAAATGGATGTGTATATGTATAGATACATATATATATATATATATATATATATATATATATATATATATATATATACACACACACACACACACACACACACACACACACACACACACACACAGATATATATATATATATATATATATATATATATATATATATTTTTTTTTTGTTTTTTATATACTCATACACACCTACATCTACTTGTTGCAATAGATTCTCTGTGCTGTTGACTGACTGTGATGGTCAATATGTTTGTGAATACATCAAAGATATGTATCTGTGGGATAGCTTAGTGGGAAACTATTTATGTTATGGTATTATGGGTCCTTGCTTTGATCCTTGCAAAAGCTGTGTATTCTGTTGCAGATGCTGGTGAGTGTGTTCTACATTTATTATTGTAAATAAAAAGTGCATGTCATAGTTAAGGTATAGGCCATGTACACATATAACATGCCTACCCATAATGCATGCTGTGCATGTTTTGTGTAAGAGCACACACATCTCACTAATGTGATTAGCTGCCTCAAACACATGCAATACCCAGACCATTTCAAACAAATGTGGCTAGACTGTAGTGACCATTGGATAGGCACAGTTGATACTCAACATGCACATAACATACACATCTATGTCATACACAGAGCATTTTAAAATGCTACACATAAAGGATTCCCAAACCCTCTGTAAAGACACACTCCAGTATCCAAAATCTCATCCATACATTACACATAATATACCTGAGGGGTAGAGGCCTATCCTGGGCCATTTAAACACTCTGCAACACACTACACATTCATGTCAGGGAATGCTCCTTATTGGCCTTACAAACTCACATAACAACTGGTTGTGAAATGGTGAATTTAGCCAAGGTAGTACAGTTCTGGCACAGCATGATTAGTGCTGGTTTGTGAAACATTTGTAGCCTTGAGTGACCACCTGATGCTTCATGATGATGGCCTATGGTACTATACCCCATCCAGTTATTGTAACCACAGTACTACACATACCTGTCATTGCTACACACCATAATGATGCGAGTGTGCACACATATGCACCTGTAAACAGTATGCATACCAATCACCATTTGCACAACTGACACATATATGTCTTGTGATGCTATTGAGTGGCTAGGTCATATGACACATATTGGGTATGTGTAGTGTTTAAATATGCAGTTGTGTTTTAGCATGCCATATCATGGATAAGACTAGCATGTTCACACTATGATTTACACTCACCATAAGTACCATACATTGGGTATGTGGCCGAATGGTTTCCATCAATTATCCATGCACCACTTATGATGTTGTGTGAATACTCATCATGCATGTGCTAAAATGTGTCTACAATTATTTGCTAAAGACACAGAGGCTGTAATCAGCATTGGATACCTATCTGACACACAGATACACATCCAGCAATGGTATGTACACCTGTGAGTTATGATGCACAGTACATCACAGGGTTATGAATACCTGCACAGCAACGTTGTGTCCATGTATGCATTATGTTCCAGGGGGAGGGCCATCACCTAATAACAAAAACACATGCATCAAAGCCATGTATACTGTTAGTAACAAGGACTGACTACACTTGCACTGCATGCTTTTGAGCAACACATGTCCTGCATGCTGACGTGTGTGGTATGACTGTTTTGCTTGTGATATTGTACCCCTGCATGCTTTTGAGCAACACATGTCCTGCATGCTGACGTGTGGTATGACTGTTTTGCTTGTGATATTGTACCCCACCATCACCTGCTATTGTGTATGTTCTGTGATTACTGGTGTTGTGTGTGTCTGCTTTTGGGAGGAGTGTAGTTTTGTGTGTGTGCATGTGTGCATATGTGCATGTGCGCAAGTGTGCATGTGCGCGTGTGTGCATGTACACATGTGTGCATGTGTGCATGTGTGCATTTGTGCATGTACAGTAAAAGTGCATTAGTCTCATGGACCCCTGCCATAAACTAAATATATAATAGAAGGTGTGTAGTTGTACCAAAAAAAGAGTTACATACCATGAAGGGATAACCTCTCTGGTCAGTATCATTGGAAAAATACAAGCCCTCATTAAACATACAAGGCAAGCTTCAAAATACAAAATGGCAAGGATTCCAAAGACAACACTAAAGCTTTCTTTAGTGTTGTTTATAATCTACAGGGGAAATCTCAGATCGGGTCACAGTTAATGTAAATGGTCACAAAGTACACTTATCTGACTGACATTACCAATTTCTTGTCAGACAGTTTGAATGCGGATTTCACCACCCTTTTGTTTAACAAGGGCCACATTTCCAGACCTGAAGAATGTAAAACCTGATGATTCACAAACACTCTAGTTAAAATATCTCTTTACCAAAGTCCAAACCACAGTGGCAATGGTACTGAACAGTGTCCCTGGCTGTGTCATACACAAGCTGACATATGAAGTCACCACTCACCTAAACACTCTGTCCAGATGCAGCCTCTATACATGTTACATACTTGTGGAATGACGCACGGTAATGGTGTTCACAGTCCACAAGGGTTGAGCTACAATGTCTTCTTCTTCTTCTTCTCCTTTCAGATGCTCCCATTAGGGGTGGCCACAGTAGACATCTGTTTCAATTTCTTTCTGCCCTCTGCATCTTGCGCTGTCACACCATCCACCTGCATGTCCTCTCTCACCACAGCCATAAACCTCATCTTAGGCATTCCTCTTTTCCTGTTACCTGGCGGCTTCATCCTTAGCATCTATTTCACAATATACTCTGCATCCATCCTCAGCACATGCACAAACCAACTTAATCCTGCCTATCTGGCTTGGTCTACTAACCGTCTGACCCTCTAATATACTTATTCCTAATCCTGTCCACCCTCGTCACACCCAGTGCAAATGTTAACATAAATTGATTAAGGGTAAAACTACAACAGATCCTGGAAACTCTCACCCTATAAGCCAGACAAATGTTATTTGGAAGGCTATGGAGCACAGCATTATGGAACTCATTAACAGAGACATTATGAACCTGAAAACAGACATTATGAACCTGAAAACACTGCACCATACCCACTTAGGTTCTCTAAAGGCCAGATCATGGATCCTACACCTAGTAGACTTCAAGCCAGTTAACAAGGCTATAGGTGAGGGAGGGGAGGTCCACACAGCCAAGCTATAGCTTACCAGCAAGTCATACTCATCCCACATTCTGGTATTATACATAACCTCAACAGACTGACCATAAATGACTGTTAGATGATGGATTGACAACTGATGCACAGATGTGGGACACACAGTAACATTTGCAGCCTCCATGTACAATTCTATGCCAGTAACAAGTGGTATTCACCTGCACTCAGACCTGGGACCACTCCTGTTTGGCATATAGCTTTCTTAGGTACAAGCAAACACAGTAGGGATATGTCTGCCCACATTTTATGAAAATGCATACTGCGGGCTATACTTTATTCTCCAGATGACACACACATCCTCCAAAAGGGTATCATAGAGACAGATACCTGGTGTCAAACTCATGCTGTAAAGCTATAAGCCAAAGAAATGTGGAACAGGTACTAATGTATACATAGATCCATGTGTTTAGTCATCTCTCCTTTGATAATCACATTACCAAAGGGTTTTGGGAATCCCTCTGTGGAGCACATAATCAATAAAGGGTTTGCATGCAGATCCACAGAGGTTGTTGCACACCTATAATGATTAGTCATCTTTGCCAGACTTTGCTTGCTTTGGAAAAGGATTCAAATATACCTCAAGCATAAACCCTCACTCACACTGTTCAATAGAAACCGTGATGAGTGGATGTGAAACAGAAGATGTAGCCCAGGAATCACTGCAGTGGCTAAGCTTGTCACAAGCATACAGAAGTGACCTAAGGTCTGGAAAGTGCCAGCACACCCTGGCAAAGATAACAGATGTTTTCATGGAGAAAGCAGAGTACCCACCTATGAAATAATTGAAGTCACATGTATGTATAAGGCTTTGCCCCACAGCTACCTTACATGTGTAATGCACATACAGTTGTCATTGTGATATGTCATACACTAGAAAAATCAAAACCCACTCCACATTGACCACTGGTATCACACACTTGGAACACACACACAGTCAGCAAGTGCAAGATTCAAACTCCTTCCTAACTATACCAGTATGAATCTACATGACACGCTATATACATTACTGGGATTTTATTTTCCCACAGGTATATTTGTAGGATGGTGACATCATCAGACCTGACAAAGATGAGTATACCACTTTTAAGGGGTGTGAGTAGTCTCCAAAAAAGTTGCTCCTCTCTAGGAAACACACACACTCAGTAAGTGCAGGATTCAAACCCCTGTCTCCCTGCATTATGGCACTACAGCAGTATGCATTTACACAACACACTACACACATTACTGGGATTTCACTTTTCCACAGGTATATTTGTAGGATGTTGACATCATCATATTTGACAAAGATGAGTATACCACTTTTAAGGGATGTGAGTGGTCTCCAACAAGGTTGCGTCTCCCCAGGAAAACACACACACTCAGTTGGCAAGTGCAGGATTCAAACCCCTACCAAATTACATTATGATACTATAGCAGCACACATTTACATGACACGCTATACACATTACTGGGATTCTACTTTTCCACAGGTATATTTGTAGGATTGTGACATCATCAGACTTGACAAAGATGAGTATACCACTTTTAAGGGGTGTGAGTAGTCTCCAAAAAGGTTGCTCTCTTCCCAGGGAGAGACAGACACACACACACACACACAGTTGGCAAGTGCGGGGTTCTTAATCCAAACTAAGTACATCTTTACACTTCAGCAAGCAATATGGAGTTACAGGGTGCAATACAGACATTACTTGCTGACAGTTTGCCCAAAGGTTTTTTTCACATTTGCTAACCTCAGCAGGCTTATCATACTAGGTGTATTGTGAGTGTATTGTATGCATAGGCCATGACCATATCATATATGGGTTGATGCACCACATGCTGGCACACACAGAGTCAAACCGGTGGCTAAGCACTGTCAACCCAATACTGGACAATACAGTCAAGAGGAGTAGGGTCATACAACCACAACACCAACAGTCTCACATAGACCTACAATATAAGCACCAGCAAAACACACACATAAATACACATTACCATACTCGGAGAATACAAATATTAATCTGAAAAAGAGAGAGTGTCCTCCTAAGAAGGCAAGCAAGCAACATGCACCTTCAAGCACACACCAGAAAACACATAATACACCAAAGCAGTGTGCCTCACAACAGGCCCTAAAGCAAAACAACATACCCAACACACTAGTAATAGGTGACTCCATAGTCAGGCACACAGATGTTCCACTCACTCGGCTGGACAAGGGGAAGGTTACTGTTAGTTGTCTGTCAGGTGCTATGATCCGCCACATAACACAAGCACTTACATCACTCCAGAACAGGTACATATATGACGTGTTCTTTGTACATGTCAGTGTGAATGATCTGAGACATACCTCCCAGGACAACATGACAAGAGATATATAGTAGCTCTATGATCATGTAGCCCAGGCTGGTATGACCCTGACCTTGAGTAGCATCTTACCTTCACCTACATGATACAGCAAAATATAACAGAAAGATGATAAACTTCAACAATTGGTTGAGCTTCTGGTGTCATTCAAAGGGGATCCAGTCTCTGTCTGCCTGTGATGACATGATAGACATGCCTCGTTGCTTCGCTAGAGATGGTTTGCACCTGTCACCCCTATGCTTCTGAATACTGGCCAAGGCTCTTGCTGTCCCCATATTACCTATTTCAGGCAAGGCTCAAAGGTTCATAGGTTCATAGGTAGGTACTAGGCTATCGGCCCTGGGGCCTATACAAGCCTAGCCAAAAAGGTACCCTGGCTTTTGCCACCCAAGAAATGTATTTTCCTGTGCCACTGTCGAGCAGAGACACAGAAGTGATCCCCGGGGTGAATTTCTTATTTCCCATCCAATCATCAAGATTTTTCTTGAAGAGTGCTAATGAGAAGCTTTGTTTGATATAGATAGGTAGTTTATTCCAGAGTATGGGAAGTCTCTGGGATGGGAATCTATCCCTCCTGCATGTTCTGTTTATTGTGGTGAAAAGGTTTAGGTCCCTAGAGGGTGTAGCTCAGAGGGATTGATTTCTTTAAGTGAAGCATGTCCAACAGCTCTGGGTTTGACATAGCTTTGTATGTTAGGCAGAGATCACCTCTGAGTAGGTGATATGCGACGGAGTAAAGCTGGAGTTTTTTGAGACGGTCTATGTAGGGCATGTGTTTCAAGCCAGTAATCCTCTTTGTGAGGTATTTCTGGGGCCTTTCCAGTTGTTGTAGATGTCTTGTGAGGTACATACCAAAAGGGGCATTGTACTCTATAATGGGTCTAATGAGTGATGAGTAGAGGGGAACAATGACCTCTTTTTTTCTGCATGAGAAACCTTTTGTGATGAGGTGTGCCACGTAGAAGGATTTCCTGACTACTGTGACTATGTGATAAAAATGATAATCCAGGGGTTCAACAACCACTAAGACAAGAAGAAAATAAAGTCCCCAGGATAAACCACGGACCACCAAGTTCCTTTGTATAACAGCTTTAATGTAGCAATAAAAACACAGATAGTGCCAAATCCTGGTTAAGCGCTTTCACGTATCCCCATATGCTTCATCAGAACAAATGTAAAATCTTAATGGCACAGATTAAATACTTAAAAACCCGCCAAAATCATTCACTAATTGAGTAATTATACAACATTGTTTAAAGGGAAAACTGTGAAAATCAAACAACTAGATTTTGCACATTTGCAGATAAAATAAATAGCATGCTCTTCCAGCGTGTGAAATGCTAATACTTCTTTAAAAACCAGACTATAATAATTCTAAAAAATATATATATATATATATATACAGGTTGTGTGACAACAATATTAGGATAATGTCTGCTGACAAGGGTGGAGGGATTGTTTTATACGATCAAAATACTTACACAGAAAAATTTTTTGACATCCTTAACAATTTGGAACAATATGAAGAATCATCTCTTAATCAAGTGAACATAGCCCACCATAGAATTGATTTATATCTTGAAGAGTTCCTGCTGGACGGGAGAATAGATGAAGATACCTACAAATTTTTAAAAGTTGATTTTCCGCAGTTAGCCACTATTTTCGGAATACCCAAAGTGCACAAAGACACAGAGAACCCCCCTTTCAGACCTATTATCTCGGGGAGTCACAGCAAGACTTTTCCCTTTGGTAGAGTGGTGGATAGTTGGCTCAAACACATCCCAGCCAACATCCACCACATCATGAAAGATTCATGGGAATTTTTGGGTATTTTCAACCAAGAGTTGTGGAGCACCAACATGGTTTTTGTCACTGTGGACATTAAAGATCTCTTCTCGTGTATACCCAGAAACGAGGGAATTGAGAGATTTACCAACTGTTTATCAAAACACAGTGGCTACTGTTGGGACAAAATTCAACTTTTGATTGAATTCACCGAAATAGTACTCGACAACAATTTCATCTACTATGAAGGTGAATATTATCGACAGACCTCAGGGGTAGCAATGGGGGCTTCTTGTGCCCCCATCTATGCCAATCTGGTCTTATTGGACTGGGAAGAAGAATTTGTTCTTAGTTCGGACTGGATGAAATGGATTGGATGCTACGTACGATACCTGGATGATTTATTCATTTTGTGGAAGGGGGACGATACACAGTTACAAAGTTTTATAGAATATATCAACAACACTACCACCTATTTGAAATTTGTGTATCAAAGTAATGCAAGAGGTATTAATTATTTGGATGTCTATATATTTAATGACGGTGTTACTTTCCAGTCACAGATTTACAGAAAAGAAACATTCAGCAATGGTTACCTAGATTTCGGAAGTACACATCCCTATAGTCAAAAACGTAATATACTAAAAGGGCAGTGCATCCGAGCTGCAAGAATGACTTCTACTGAGACAAAGATGAGGCAAGAAATTGAATATATAGGTGGTTTATTCAGGAAAAGAGGTTATCCTGTCCATCTAATTAGTGACGTGACTGGTTACGTAATACAAGAATGGGGTAAAAAATATTTGCCACTATTGGGTAAAGGTAATAGTTTGAATTTTTCAAAAAACACTCCCAATAATGAGTCAAATTTACAATACTCAAAATCATGTGTTTTAAGATATGGACAGCATGTCGACAAGGTGAAAGATATAATTAGAAGAAACTGGAACATCATTTCTAGTGACGAGGGCATCAAGGAATATATTAATGACAAGCCTACTTTCGTTCACAAAACTGGATGTAATATGAAAAAGATTATTGAGTTTAAATCCAACAGACAGAACTTTAGAAAGTTGGGTTCCAATAAGGGCACCCAAAAATGTGGATGTTGTACACAATGTCCTTTCATTTTTGAAGGTGCCAAGTGTACGTTAAGAAATGTCAATAGGAATACTGTGTGGTTTGTGAATGGGAACTGTCTGTCAAGTCATGTGATATATTTAGCTATGTGCAACACATGTGCTTGTTTTTATGTCGGGAAGACTGACAGACAGTTAAAGAATAGAATATACGACCACCAGTATTGTATTAGTAAGAAGGATGAAAACAATGCCCTCTCTCGTCATATACTTGTTAATGACATAAGTCACAACTTTCATTTTGCTATCCTTGAAAAGGTTAATCTCAACCCCAGAGGTGGTGATATTAAGAAAATTGTGGGGGAAAGAGAGATAAAATGGCAACTTAAATTGAATGCAGCATGTTTCCCTGGTTTGAATGAATTGATTTCAACCAAACCACTTGGCAAATATTGAAAAGTCTTTTTAATATTGGATTTTAGTTTGATTTCATGTATAGTTGTTTGGGTGTGTTCTTATAATATTTTTCACCTTTACAGTTTTTTTATTCATTTATTTATTTACTTATTTATTTAAAAATCAATAC
The DNA here is from genome assembly GCF_019279795.1 of Protopterus annectens. Lineage (NCBI taxonomy): Eukaryota > Metazoa > Chordata > Ceratodontiformes > Protopteridae > Protopterus > Protopterus annectens. The sequence goes on along the minus strand of NC_056728.1, from coordinate 1,135,573,739 downwards.
ATTCATATGACAACTGGTACTAAATCTACATATTTTTTAGAATTATTATAGTCTGGTTTTTAAAGAAGTATTAGCATTTCACACGCTGGAAGAGCATGCTATTTATTTTATCTGCAAATGTGCAAAATCTAGTTGTTTGATTTTCACAGTTTTCCCTTTAAACAATGTTGTATAATTACTCAATTAGTGAATGATTTTGGCGGGTTTTTAAGTATTTAATCTGTGCCATTAAGATTTTACATTTGTTCTGATGAAGCGTATGGGGATACGTGAAAGCGCTTAACCAGGATTTGGCACTATCTGTGTTTTTATTGCTACATTAAAGCTGTTATACAAAGGAACTTGGTGGTCCGTGGTTTATCCTGGGGACTTTATTTTCTTCTTGTCTTAGTACTGTGACTATGTGATTATCAAAGGAGAGACTACTGTCCATCTGTGTCCCAAGGTCTCTTATCATACTTTCAGTGTTAAGTATACTACCGCCTATGTTGTAGTTCATGGGTACAGAGTTTTTAGCAAAGGGGATGACAATGCACTTTTTGGCATTGAGCTTGAGGCCATGGCTTTGACACCAGGCATCTGTCTCCGTGAGGCCCTTTTGTAGGATGTTCACATCGTTAGTAGTTTTGATTATGGCTCCTAGTTTGCAGTCATCTGCGAACTTCATTAGCCAAAGATCTTCTGTGTTAGTCTGTACTTCAGGGAAGTAGATACCAAACAGGACAGGGCCCAGGACTGAACCCTGTGGTACTCCACTTGTCACTGGTCTGAAGTCGGATTTGGAGTCTGCTACTTTCACAGTGTGGGTTCTGTCAGTGAACCAGTTGGCAACCCATCCTGTGACATAGGGATTTATACCTAGTTTAGTGAGTTTATCTATAATTCCGATGAGGGGGATGGTGTCAAAAGCCTTGGCAAGATCTAGATAGGCTGTGTGAACCACCTTACCCTTGTCTACGGCTTTGGTGATTGCTTCAAAGAAGTCTATCAGGTTTAATAGACATGATATGCCTTTTACAAACCCGAACTGGTTGAGGTCCAGAGTTTGGAGATTACCAATGTCTTTGTTTATAAGTTCCATGATGATACGTTCCATGGCCTTGCAGACCAGGCTCATCAGGCTAATGGGGCACTAGTTCCTGGGGTCCGTGGTGGCTCCCCCCTTGTGTAGTGGGATAACCGTCACTGTGCACCATTCAGCAGGCACAAAGCCTGAGGTGAGGCTATGATCAAACATGGTACTTAGGTGTGGTGCCAGTTTGTTCTGTAGTTCATGCAGAACGCAGCCTGGGATGTTGTCTGGTCCCATGGATGCTGTGTTCCTGGATTTGGAGAGTGTGTTTTTTACTTGTGCAGCCATGATTACAGGAACTTTGCATTCTTCCAGTATAGAGATGGGCTCTTTAATGGGTGAGAGGGGGGTAAAGTTAGCACTGAACTTATCTGCCAGGATGTTGGCAATATCAGTTGGGTCTGTATATTTAGTGCCATTGTGCTGTAACTCAGAGCAGATCTGAGTGTTGCCATTGAGATTCTTGACATAGCTATAGAATGCTTTGTGGTTGTCTTTAGAATCAGTGGCGATTTTGTTTTCATAACTAGCTTTGGAGGATTTTATCAGGGATCGCAACTTCTTACTGAGGCTGAACAGAGAGCTCCTCCACTCATGGGATTTTACTCTCTTTTGCAACAGTTTCTTCCTTTTGTTGTACAGTTTGTTTATGGCAGAGGACCACCATATTGGCTTCCTTTTTTGGAGGATAGCATCTTGGTTCTGTTTGGGATAGCACGATCCATGCACTCATGTAAGTGCTTATAAAGTGCAATTGTGTAGGATTCAGTAGTCGTAACTGTATTGTCCATCTGCATGGGTGTCATGAAGTTCAAAACTTCTGTCTTAAGAAGCATGAAGTTGGCTTTGGAGAAATTTTTTAACATGGTTTCCTTAATTGGGGGTGGGGGCAGAATGTGTATATGTAGGGTAATTAGCTTATGGTCGGATCGGACCAATGAGGTGTTGACTTCAGGTGTGGAACACCGGTCACTCAGGACAAACCAAACCCCGTAACCAACACAAATAACCACAAAGTGAGCTAAATGCTACTCATTGCCAGAAGTCTCAGCCTCCAAATGCACACACTCGAGGCACTTCTCAGTATGGGGAATATCGATATCTGTGCAATAACAGAAACCTAGTTCAAGGCTCCAGAGAGCACACCAGCACTACCAGGATACTACTCATAGCACATAGGGTGGGGATGTATCTATATTCATCAAGGATACCTACACCTCTCTCTACATCCTCTCTACATGATATGTACCCATAGAATGTTGCACAGCAACGTTCTTCACACTCCACAGGGGTGGGGCCACAAAAGACCCTTGGCATTCCTGCTCTATGAGCCTGATGAGTCTTATCTGCAAGTCAGTGGAGCCAATCATAATGGAAGTCAACAATAAAGACATTGGGAACCTTCACACAGTTGAGCACACCCAGTTTGGCTTTGTCAAATGCAGATCATGCCTCCTGAACTGGGTGGATTTCTTTGAGACAGTTACCCAGGCTACAGATGATTGAAAGGAGCTCCAGACAGCCTACCTATACCTCACTAAGGCCTTTGACACCATTCCCCAGACAGGTATCATAGATGAACTCACCAACCTGGGCATAACTCCATACATCACAAGATGGATTGCAAACTGGCTCACAGATAGATCCCACAAATTAAGAGTTGCTGGCTACATGTCAGACTCTAAACCAGTAACAACTGGTGTCCCCCAGGGTTCAGTCCTGGGGCCCCTCCTGTTTGGTATAGACTTCTCAGAAGCACATGCCAACACAGGAGGGTTGTGGTTGACTAAGTTTGCTGGGAACTGTAAAGTGTTTGCCATAAGAGATTCCTCGGATGACACAAATATTCTCCAGAAGGGACTCTATGAGACAGATGTGTGGTGTCAGAATCATGGCCTCAAGCTCAATGTGAAAGAATGCATAGTAATCCCCTTTGGGGAAAACAAAGTACCCACAAACTACCATATAGGTGTTACCCCCTAAAAACCGACAAGGTAATAAGGGATCTGGGGACACAAGTAGATAGTCATCTTTCCTTTGACAACCATGTTGCCAAAGAGATTAGGAAATCCTATGTGGCCCACCTAATCAATAAAGGGTTTGCATCAGGATCAAAAGAGGTAGTGGTGGCCCTTTACTCTTAAGTCATCAGACCCATCATTGAGTACAATGCACCATTTTGGATGTACTCGACTAAGCATATCCAGCAGCTGGAGAGACCACAGCGGTACCTCACCAAGAGGATTACTGCCCTCAAACAGTTGTGTTATGCAACACAACTGGTAAAACTAAATCTGTTCTCCGTTGCGTAACACCTACTCAGAGGCACACTCTGCCTAACATACAGAGCCATGTCCAACACATAACTGTTGAACATGCTCCATCTAAGGATAACAAAATTGAGTTGCACTGCACACTCCAGGGATATGAACCTCATCACAACAATGAATGCAACATGATGGTTGGATAGAGTACCATCCCAGAGACTTGCCTTACCAATGTACATCAGATAGAGCCCCTCGCTGACACTCTTCAATAGGAACCTTGATGAGTGGATGGGAAACAGACAATTCACGTCAGGCATCACATCAGCAACCCCACTAGAAAGGGGATTAGGGTACTAACTATTAGAACTAGGGTTTAGGAGACTAACCAATGGGGTGTTAAAAGCTGCACAACTTGCCTAGGCTAATATATGCCTTTGTGAAGATAGTCTACTACATCCCTATGAACCTATGTGACAGGTACATGTCTACAGATAGTAGATGTGCACTTCATTGTACAGTCATGTTGTACAGCAGGCACATGCACCACATACACTGTAATGCTTACAGATACTGGTGGCTATTATGTACAGTGGGTGAGATGTGCACCTCATGTCTTTTGTGCCACTGGGATGTGTGGTGGGTGGGACAGTCCTGGATGGCTCCCTGTCATGGTCACCCTCTTACACACATCTCTGCCCATCCATCTTTGGCTTATTATACTGTGTTCCCCCTACATATATATATATATAGGTACATAGATAGGTAATAGGCTATCTGCCTGAAGGCATATATTAGTATAGCCAGAGTGTGCAGCTATCACTACACATGGGGTTAGTTCCCTATGCCTCTGTGTAGTAGAGCTGATGAAGTGATCCATGGTGTGACAGTTCAGTTTCACATACACTCATCAAGGATCCTCTGGAAGAGTGTCAGTGAGGGACTCAGCTTAATGTATGTTAGGAGCCTATTCCAAAGGAAGGGAAGTCTGTGAGTTAGTAATGTATCCCTCCAACATGTTCTATTTATTGTTGTGATGATTATATCCCTAGAGCATGTGGCACAGTGAGCTTGGGTTTACTTCAGATAGAGCATGTACATCAGTTCTGCATTGGACATGGACCTGTCTGTTGGGCAGAGATCACCTGAGTAGACAGTATGCAACAGAGTACAGATTGAGTTACTTCAGTCTTGTTGCATAGGGCAACTGTTTGAGGCCAGTAATCCTCTTGTTGAGGTACTTCAGTGGTCTTTCCAGCTGCTGAAGGTGCCTAGTCAGATTCATCGCAAGTGTGTCATGGTACTCTCTGATAGGTCTGATGACTGATGAGTAGAGGGAACCTCCTTTGACCTACATGCAAAGACTTTGGCAATTTGTGGGAACACATAGCATGATTTTCTAACCACTTTGTGAATGTGTTTCTGAAAGTAGAGATGACTATCCACATGTGTCCATAGATCCCTTATTATTACCTCCATATTTAGGGTGTTGGCACCTATGTGGTATTTGTATCACTGTAGCTCGAGGCCATAATTTTGACACCACATCTGTCTGACAGAGACCCTTTTTAATGATGTCTCTGTTGTCTCAAACATCGATTATGACAACCTTTTTGCAGTCATCCACAAACTTTGCTAACCATAGCCCTCATGTGTTTGACTGTATTTCTGAAAAGTATACACCAGACAGGAGGGGTCCCAGGACTGAGCCATGGGGGACAGCAGTTGTTACCAGCTTACAGTCCAACAGGGAGACCACAATTCTTACATTGTGGGATCTATCTGTGCCCCAGTTGGCAATCCATCAGATGACATACGTGTTTATGCACAGGTTGTTGATTTTGTGGATACGACATGTATGTGGGATGTTGGAAAAGGGCTTTTCAAGGTCTATGCAGGCCATATGGAGCTCATTTCATTGATGTATGTCCTGGGTAACTGCCTTGAAAGTGTCTAGCAGGTTTAGGGACCATGGTTTGCCTCTGACCAAACCAAAATGGGTAGGATTGGGTGTTTGTAGGCTCCCAATAGCTCTGTTTATGAGTTCCATAATGATGGACTCCATGGCCTTGCAGATCAGGCTTATTAGGCTTATAAGACAATAGTTCCCATGGCCTGTTGTGCACCAACACTTGTGGAGTGTGCCAAACATTGCTATAACCCATTCAACAGTTTCATATCCTGTACAGAGGGTGAGTCTCAACAGACTGTTCAGGTGCAGGGTCTGTTTGTTTTGGAGTTCACATATGACACAGCCAGGGACACCATGTCATCCCATAGACGCCATGTTTTTAGGTTTGGAGAGTGCTGTTTAACCATTGTATATGTGATTTCTATGAAAAACAAAACAATATATGTGATTTCTGGCTTTTCACAATCTCCAGGTATGGTAATGGGCCCTTTTGTCAGTGAGAGGCGGGTAAATATGTATGAACCTGTCTGACAAGATGTTGGCAATGTCAGTCATGTACATGCATTCATTTACACTTTGCAGTGACACAGAACATATATGAGTTTACACTGATATTTATGACATAGCTAAAGAAAGCTTCATGGTTCTTTATGGACTCTTTGGCAATATTTTTGGCAGAACATGGCTTGGATAATGTTAGGAGTGCTCATTGTTTCTTGATGATACTGATCAGAGATTTATAGATCTTTGGATTTTCACTTTCTTTGAACAACTTAAGTACTTGTATTACATAGTTTCATTATGACAGGGGTCCAATATATTATATGGGTCTGTTTTCATATCACGGTGTGCGCAAGGCAGGATTGGTGAATAGTGACATGTGTCTGGAGTAAGAACTGCAACTGCCAGATATGTGTGGCCCACTGCTGTACTCAGACATGGCCTAAGTGTGTGAGCAAGCTCAGTATGACCTTTCAGTATGTTGTTGACTGAAATTTGCTTCATTTGTTTAAGTGTGTGAGCATGCCCAGTATGACCGTTCAGTATATTGTTGACTGACATTTGCTTCGTTTGTTTGTGTGTGAGCATGCCCAGTATGACCTTTTAGTATGTTGTTGACTGACATTTGCTAAATTTGTTTAAGTGTGTGAGCATGCCCACTATGAGCATATATATACTATATATGTGTGTGAAAATTCAAGTTGTTTTTTACTTCAGGGCTCACCTTTGTGTTGTACAGCGACAGGAAGCATGCTGTGCCTGCAGGGCTTCCATGAGTCAATTTGCATAGACTTATCAACATTTCTACATACAGGGGGGGGCAGCTATTATTTGTACATTTCTACCTGGTGGGGGCACACCTGATTGTTACTGTGGGTATACATAGAATGAGGGGTACACCTGACACTTATACACATTTGCTAGGCCTGCACTGCTATGTCAGGTACTCCATTTCAGTCTGCACTGGCCTATCATGCTGGCTTGAGGCATACCACTGTACTACAGACCTTAGCTTCCAATTACACGCATATTAGTTTATGACTTCATAGCCTACCCAACCGATATCACACTGCCTGGCCTGCTATCTGTCTGCATAGGCCTGGGGGGAGGTTACTCATATGCCTCTTCAGAGGGCATGATACAGGATTTGTTTGTGTTTGCGTTTGTCTCCAATTGTCCTGCTGGCTGTGACTGTTAGGTATGTGACCCCTAAACTGGTATGTGTCAGTGACTTTTAGTTGTGTCTGTGCCAGTGAAATACTGTCATGGCTTAGTGGTTCAGTACTGTGACTATAGTGCACAGTATCCTGAGTTTGAGCCTTGTCACTGCTTTTTGTTTTCCTGCTGGGCAGACCTGACTGGTTAAGGAACAGTAAAGCAGGCATGAGTGTGTTTACCCAACTTTGCTTGACTTTGCCCAAAGTTGCCCAACTTTGCCCGATGTTGCCCGACGTTGCGCTGGTTAGCGCGGTGCGCAGCTATGCCCAATTGTATTTAAATATGCTCAATACTGGTAAAATGTGCTTAGCAGTGCTTTATATTGCCAAAAATAGGGCACTCTTGCCTCAGGTGGTGCTGCAGGGCTGCCTATACCAGATGCACATAGTCCACTCCCTATACATGTCTGAAAATAGGTAGTGTCAAGTTAGGCATCCCTTTTACTGTATGTGCGAGTCAGAAAGAGGTGTCATTTTCAGGGTTCCTACTTAGTCAGTGTATGTGCTATGCGTTGCCTCTTTGCCGAGGCCAGGGCATACTGGGCAGGCCTCCTTCTGCCTACTGGGGCAGGCTCAGGTTGTTCCTCCTACGAGTCACTCTGTGCCTGTGCAGGCCTTGGCAATGGTGGGGGGCTGTTTGGCCCTGCCCCATGCTGTTCCTGCTGCAGCTGTTTCCACAGGATCATATTGTGTAGCATGGCACATACCATAACAATTTGGGTACATGTAGTTGGTGAGTACTGCAAGGCTCCATCAGATGTGTCCAGGCACCAGAACCATGACTTGAGCATCACAAACACATGCTCAATTATGCGTCTTGTTTGTGTGTGTGCCTAATTATGGAGTTCTTGTTCAGGTGTGTATGCATTTCTGATGGGTGCCATCAGCCACGGCTCCAGTGCATATCCAGCATCCCCCACTAGGTGACCCTCAAGGATGTCCCCACTGGCAAATCTCTGGTACAGCTGGGTCAGATGCCAAATGTGGAAATCGTGATAGCTTCCAGGGCATCCAGCACACACATTCATTATTATGCCCTGGGCATCACACACAAACTGGCAGTTGATGGAGGGGAAGCCTCTGAGGTTGATGTAGACCCTACCCCGCTCACCGGGTGGTGCTTTGATGCATATGTGCGTGCAGTCTATTGCACCCACTACCTCAGGGTATTCTGCAATTTAGTGGAAAAGACGCATATTGCTGGCCAATGCCTCACGGGAATTGGGGAAATATACATGGTCACTGACATGTGCTGACATGGCATCCAGGAACTGGTGGAGTACCCTGGATGCTGATGCCTGTGAAATCCCCATCATATCAGCAGTTGGTCTTTGGAAGGTACCTGTAGCTAGTATTCTTAGGCCTACACATACCTTGGTATCCACTGGGATGGGTACCCTCTGTTGGTTCTGTGTGTGAGGCGTGGCCGGCAAAGCTCAACAATTTGCTGTAGGAGGTCTCTGTCCACCCTATAGCGCTCCATTATCTCCAGCTCATGTAGCCCCTGGTAGGTTACCCTGGGTCTGTACACTCTTCTCCGTCTTCTCACTGTGGGTTGCTCAGCAGCATTCACATCATCACCACCCTCAGCACCTTGCGCATGTTGGTTTATGATAGTAAGAGCAGCCCCTAACATTTTGTCTGACTTAAGCTTTTTAAGTTTTCCCTCTTTGTATACTGCAGTGTTGCAGAGTTCTTGAGAAAAAACAGGGGAGAATGGTGTTTGCAGAGTTTAAAGTGCTGGGCTGGGCTGAGCTAGTCTGCTGCCTGTGTAATTGGCTGATTCTGATATATTTCACCTGGCAGCTCTGCTAGTTCTCCTTGATTAACTTCCTACTACTTCTTTTCCTTCCTTTTGCCTTTCTGTTTCCATCCGGGGCAGCGCCACGCAAAGGAGTGCAAACGCGCACACACGCGCACACAAGCGTACACGTGCACATGTGCGCACACACTGTGTGCATGTTTGCAAGGAGTTTCCTATCTTTTAACAGTGTGCACCTTTGATTTTAGGTTTTCAAATAGGACAACTGTAGGCACACCTCTTGCAATCCTGAGCAACTCAGGGCAAACATAAGCCACTGTACTCCAATTAGCTTACCGCCTGTCTGACACACCCCCTCATGATGTCACCTATATTCTACTCTTCTACTCACCTACTCCTACTCTTACACTCTTGGGACATGCCTCACATGTTGGGGAAAATTGAGATTCACTATCCTTATCCTCATTTGCGTAGTATTGCCTAGTAATGCATGATTACATCTCTCACACTGAGTTTCCCCCCCTTAGCAACCACTACTCAGTGGCCATGTTGTCCTCAGCCTGCCATTCACCTGCATGGCAGAATAAGCTTTTTAGTGAAAATGCCTATTTTTGGCTTTTTTTTTATTATTTTCTTGTTTTTATAAGTGCCGCACGTTTGCACGGTGCTGCGCTATGCTTAAACATCGGAGATCAGGGGGAAAAAAAGTTAAATTTTTATATTTTTAAACATTTTAAAATACCAATGGACTTATATTTGGCCATTGGCATGCTTCCTCAACTGTATGCATCCTTTATTTGGAGCTGTCATAGCTCCGTTTAGCTATTTTCAGAAATGTACTCCGTTACCAACGGAGTACATTTCTGCAGCTAATACTAATCTTCCACGGACAGGTTAGTGTTTCCTGGATTGCAAATTTACCTCATTTGCATGGCTTTCACTAGCAAATGAGGTAATTTGCATACCATGACGCTGTCCGTGCAAGAGTAGCTTTAGCAGCTCTCGTACATGCCTCTGCTGGCTGTACCTGGATCGCATGGCAGACATATTGTGGGCGTGAGCTCCTACACTTTTCTTGTACTCCATGCAAGCTTTCATAAATCCGGGGGTTAGTCATTTGAAACACTGAGAATTTACTAGTTAAAATTAAAGTGTGTGCACCATTAGGCACATCAATCATAACTCAATAATATTCCATTTAACTACATAAAAAGCAGAATGCCTTATTTACAAAAACTGTAATCATGGACAAATACATTATGACAAGCTTCACAGTGATTTATTGTCTGTTGATGGTCATCCTCTGAGTATAAATATTAGTACCATCTACAGGTACTAGAACACAGAAAATATTCTTTGGGTGAATGTGGAATCATCTCTGGAAGGTAAAGCAAAAATCATATGGAATGACAAACTTCCTAGACGTGGAGTAATAAAATTACACAAGAAAAAGAACAGATTGTCAAGACTGTATAAGACATAGTCCTTTAGGGGGAATAAAGCTTAGCTTAATAAAATACCTTTAAGGAACTCCAATGAAAAATTCATCAGGAAAGGCAAACATATGTGAATAGGTTAGCTGAGGGCATTAATAGAAAGGAATAGAAAGGAATGATATAGTTATATTAAGTAATTCTGGAAAATAATCATACTTTAACACAGAAAGTAGAGAAACAAATACTGTCAAGCCCCAAAGCTAGTGCTGATGAATTTAATAACTATTTTTGTTACATTTCATCAGACACATACATTTAAGGTATAATCCAGCCTCTTCCTATCTCTCATGATACTTGTTGTCCAGTCATTTGTTTGAATATTATAAAAAAGCCCTGAGTAAAATCAAAGGTAATACTTTAGTGGAACCTTGCATAATAGCAGCAGTTAGGTTAAATAATGTTAAATCTGAACTGACCCTTTATTTACAAATTACTTTTAACAAATTACTTAAAACTAGCACAGCTTCTTCCATGTGGAGGTAATCATATATAATGCCATTTCATAAGACAGGCAAGGCTTCTGAAGTCAACAAATACCAGTCAGTCAGTGTTACTTCAATCTTAGGTAAATGTTTTAAAATATATTTGCTTGGTCTCATTGCTCAAGATAACAGAACAATGGATGCAACTGATCTATATCAACATGGACTCATTAGTCAGAAATTCATATTTGCAAATCACTTATAGATTTATTACTAGATTACAATAACCGTGGAACAGTATTCCTAGATTTAAGTAAGGCTTTCAACTGCCTACCATACTACGCAATATTCAACATGTTGTGCAAGTCTGGGCATGACCCTTTTATAGTCAACTAGACAATGAACTGGCTCTTGAGAAGAAGCCAAACAGTTATAATCTTAGTATTTTCCTCAGAGTCATCTAAGGTCATTTGAGCCATACCACAAAGTTCTTATTATTTAATCCTGTCTTTGAAATTTCCCAAATGCATCTTTCATACTGGCTTACTGAATATCTAGATGATTGCAAATTTGATTGTACCATCATTAGTGGCAAAAAACTTTGATGATGTAAATCATCATCTCTAAAATTGCCAGTTGGTCCATTAAAAAAGTATTTCTTTTAGTTTGGACAAATGCAAAACAATGCATTTTGGGAAACCGAAACTCAAAAAAAATATATAACTTTACAAGGATTGACTTTAGATGAAGTCTTTGTTCAAAAGGACTCAGGAATCAACATTACGAATAACATAAATGTCAAGTGCCATGTTGACATAATGAGTAGAGCTTTGACTCACATGGGTCATGTGCTTAAAATTGTATCCAAAAGAGATGAAGGCTGCCTGGTCATACATTAGGCCAGTCCTAAAGTATAATAATTCATTTTGTATTTATATGGCAGGACAGTTGAATAGACCCAAGTAAATCCAAAGGAGATTCACAAAAAGAATGACATCAGTTTTGAATTTTTACAATGATGAAAGATGTGAACACTTAAAGTTGCATTCCTGGCATTATCATTACTTTAGAGGAGAACTAATACAAGCCAGCAAAGCATTATACATTGGGGAACTGATGCTGCCCTTAAACTTGCAAATTTATAAATGTAGCAACATTTACTGGCATCACAGCAACTGTTTTGCATTAATAAAAATAAAAATAGGGCAAGGAGTATATCAGTTATTTGGAATATGATTCCTTTACTCATCTAAGATTCAATATTCCTTATTTCCTTTAAGAATAACTCAGAGAATAAGCTCTGCCAAAGTGTTTACAAACTTTCATTCCTTACAAACTAATTACTAACTTATTGAAGGATTGCAACACAAAAGGTGTAGTTACAGTAGACTGTGATGCCATGTATTATATGCACTTTGCTGTTGAACATGGTTAGTATATCCAACCAGGAAAAGTTCAGTTTTATCTTACTATGTTGTCATGAAATTAAAAGATGACATGCTCTGCCTAGTGAAATACAAACTTGTGTAAAGGGATTATTTAAAATGGAAGGGCCTGAGTATTACAAGGGATTCACATTTGCTAGACTTTTCAGGAGACTAATACAAAAGGTTTTCTTAAGAGACGTTTAGGTCAGTATCTCCAGAGTTTTGTTATTGCTGTGTTATTATTATTACATTCCTTCACATAGAAAAATGAATATTAAGGGCTGTTCCCGTATAATACTGTATGGAAAAAAGGATCACTTTTTAGATAGTGGTTCATTTATTTTGAATGTTTTACATAAATCCAGCATCAAATGAATATCAGGAATGGGGAGGACAGAAAGCATACATTTTAGACAAAAGTGTGAGGCAAATATTTCAAGAGCAAAATAATTTAACTAAAATGCAAAAAGTTGTATACTACAGCATGAAAGTAATGTAGCATATATGTATAACAGAGGTTGGGCATCCTTCACAAATACAGAAGATAATGATTAGGTCTCAACTCATAACCACCTTATTATGTGTTAGAGTAATGGACACCAAGAAATTCACCTGATAGCAATGCTTCAGAAGTGTATCTTGGTATCCATGTCAAGAACACATAAGGGCTATGATCGGAGGTATAACCTTACTTCTTTGTAGTGCGGAGAGAGTGTCACCTACTCTGTGCACTACCAGGCACAAAAAAGTGTAGCACGATGAAGTGATTTACCAGCTTTGAAAGACAATAAAGCATTTAGCAAGCACTGTCAAATAGACATCAGCATACGTCTCAACTTTGTTGCTTAAGAATTCTGAACAAATCCAAAAATAATATGGGAACAAAGGATCAAAATCAGAGAAAGTCTGGCCAGTATTATGGTAATAATGACATAGAGATATAAAGCCCTAACTATAGCTTATGTAATCTAGGTTCAATTATCTGCCTGAGAGTCTGAGATGCTGGCAGGGTGGTATGGGTGTGCCCATCTGGAGGAACAATGTTCATCAAAGACAATCTCTCAGTGGAGGCCTGGTCAATAGAGGGAAGTAGCCCTTGGACACTGGTGATGAATGCAGGGGGTGAGGAAATAACTGTAGGTCATAAAAATACATCCCTTCAGCAGTGGAAGCAATTGCCAGCTCTGCCCTCAGTTCACCCTTAAGATCCACATTGGCCTTAGCTCACTCAGAGAAGTCCTTGGGAGAAATGAGAAGCAGCTGGACCTGACAATAGACAAAGACAATGGAGCAGATGAAAAGAACGAAGCAAAGGAGGAGGGGGGGGGGGCAAAAAATCAGAGATACTTTTTTAAAATTGCTCTAATTCACTTTAAAAGGTAATACTACAACAGCTTTTGTATCAATATACATTTTCTGAACAGTAAGACATATGAAAGTCTAACGGCTGGCATTACTGACTGATTGTAATCTTTAGTAATTTATCAAAAAATCAAACATTTTTCAATGGACAGGGTAAAAATATGAGCAAAATCAGGGGCAGTCAACAAAATTAGAGGCATTTGAGAGGTACAGGAGGGAGAAAAAAAAAGTGCTCCTTTGGCAGAAAGTAAAACAGCTTTTAAAAGTTGTAAGACACTTTGTTGTGTCACACTTTTGTTTGTAAGTGTGGCAGAGTGAAGTTCTAACAGTTTCTAAAAGCTGTTGTACTTACTGCCTCTGTACTTTGCCAGCCAGCACTGTTCACTTGCAGTCCTTAGTATGAGACCTGATCCCAGTGACACTTGAAGTGTCCTTAACAAGCTATTGTTAAGTTCCCCTAAATGCTGTTAACATTGCAATAGGGAAACACTTACCATATTTATATGTTTCCCAGTTTTGCATTATAATCTCCTCACTCCATGCACTACAAAATTATTCTACAAAGGGGTTTCAATACACATTGCCCTCAAGCACAAAGCTCAGGAAGTACCATGACTCAAAACCCTCAGGACAGGAGATTACTGCACATTCTGTGCACTTGCTATATAATTAATAACATGTCTGCAATTCAGCTATGAATCTATTTTTAACATTGTCACCTCACAGCAAAAGGTTCTCTGGTTCGATTCTTGGCTGGGGTTCCTTCTGTGTGGAGTCTGCATTTCCTCCCTGTGTTTGCGTGCAATGCATGGGATTCCTCTGGGTGCTCCAGTTTCCTCCCACATTTCAAAGACATGTGTCTGGAGTGTTTCTCTCTGGGCTTGCACTGAAAAAAAGGCTGCCCTAGTCAGGCTTTCCTGGTCAACAAATGTTAAATAAAATAAATAAATATTTACTTTGTTCTTGTTTCTCATTGTATTTTTTGGAGAAAATTTAATGTGTACATACAAGGCTTTGCTGTAGAGTTTAATAATTGTTTAACTGAGACCATATCAATTTGGGTTTTCTTACAGATCATAGATTCATAGGAGGTTACTAGTCTATTGACCTGAGGGTTGTTTTAAGCCTAGCCTACTACACCCATTATATTTCAAGAGACAAAGTCTGGTCAATGCCTAGGATTATTGTTAGTAATGACTGTCCATGTCCAAGAGTGATGTGGGAGCTATTCCTTTGAGGAATTTGTGGTTTCCTATCCAGTCATCCAGTCTCATTTGGAACAGAGTCATAGAGGTGCTCTGCTTAACATGAATTAGTAGCCTATACCAGAGAAGTGACAACCTCTGTGAGATGAATTTGTGTCTCCAGCATGTCCTATTTATATCGCAGGCCATGTTTAGGTCACTGGGTTGGATAATTCTAGTCCCATTTGACTTACAGATGTGCAGCAACTTCATCAGGGTGGGGTCAGAGAGTGCTCTACAAGCCAGGCACAATTCTCCCTTAAGCAGCCTATATGCTACTGAGTGACAAAGTCTTCAATCTGTCTGTGGATGGCATGTGCTGATGACCCTGAATCTTCTTAGTTAAAAATCTCTGGGGTTTCTCCAGTTGCTGCAGGTGTCTGGTATGGTGCTTACCAAAGGGAGTATTACACCTAATTATGGGTCTGATAAGGGATGAGTGCTGGGAGTTATAACCTCTTTTGCTCTTGAGGCTATACCTTTGCTAATCAAATGTGCAATGTAGAATGCCTTTCTTATTACAGTGGACACATGCTGGTCAAAGTTTAGGTCACAGTCTACTTGTGTGCCCAAATCCCTAACTACAGCATTTCTACTTAAGGTATTGTTGTTTATCTTGACATTAAGTAGGGACATTGCTTTTACCAAAGGGGATGATGATGCATTTTTTTGCATTTAGTTTGAGTCCATGGCTTTGGCACCAGTTGTTGATCTGTGTAAGTCCCTTTTGGAGTACACTGACATCATCTGGGTAGTCAATGATCGTGGAAAGTTTGCAGTCGTCAGCAAACTTGGTCAGCTATGGCCACTTTGTTTCAGCATGAACTTCCAAGAAGTAAATGCCAAACAAAAGGGAACCCAGTACTGACCCTTATGGAACCCCACTGGTGACAGGTATGCTGATTGAGGTGGAGTCACCCACTTTGGCAACATGTGTATGGTTAGTGAGCCAATTTGTGACCCATCTAACAACAAAGGGGTTGACATTTAGGTGGGTAAGTTTGTCAATAATACCTGAATGGGGGATTGTGTCAAAGGCCTTCACCAAGTCCAGGTATGCTGTGTGCACATATTTCCCTCATTTATGGCCCTGGTCACATTTTTGAAGAAGTCTGCAAGGTTTAACAGGCATGATCAACCCTTTACAAAGCCTAACTGGGTTGGATCAAGGGTTTGGTGGTCACCCATATCTTTAATTATGAGGTTCACGATGATACATGATAAGGCTAGTCAGGCTTATGGGTCTATAATTCCCCATATCTGTTGCTAAGCCACCCTTGGATAACAGTTGCAGTTTTCCATTCAACTGAGACAAATCCTGCATTCAGGCTGTGGTTAAATAGGGTGCCTAAGGCGATTGCTAATTCCTGTTTTAGTTCGTTTAGAATGCAGCCTGGGATGCCATTAGGGCCCATAGAGGCTGTGTTTTATGCCTTAGACAGAGCTTTGATGACCTGTTCTTTAGATACTGTATATAGGCCAGGGGAGCTGTTGAAGTTATGGTTTGTGATATGCTTGGAGGAGATAAAGGGGAGAATTTTTTGCCAAACCTGTCTGCTAGTATATTACCAATTTCTGCAAGATCAGTGTATGTGATATAATTTGTCACTAGTTCAGCACACGTCTTGGTCCTACCTTTTAGGCACTGTATGTAGCTGAAGAAAGCTTTATGGTTATACTTAGCTGTGTTTGCTAAATTTTTCTTGATGTTGCCCTAAGAGAATTTTATAAGTTGTCTTATTTGCTTATTTAAGCCTAGGAGGGTATTCTTCCAGTGCTTGGTCCTCCCTTTGGTATTCTTAGACAACAGCTTCATACACTTGTTGCATAGTTTATTTATGCGACATGTCCACCAGGGTGGCTTGCTTTTTCTTAAGACTCTTACTTTGATCCTATCTGGCACTGCCAAGTCTATACACTTGCATAAGTGTTGGTGCAGGGCATCAGAGTATACTTTAATATAGTTGCCAAGAGCATCTGTGGGGACTGGTGCTTGAAAATCATTTATGCCAACCCTAGGAGGGTATAGTTGGCTTTGGTGAAGTTTTTTTATCTGACTTCACCTCTGATGAGTTCTGGAGTTATTGCTACTTCAAAAATGACTGACTTATGATCAGATTTTACTAATGAGGGTCCTACACTTATGGCCTCTTGTGTTGGTGAGAAACAGGTCAAGCGTATTTGAACCCCTTTTAGGATTTTGTACAATTTGTTCCAAGGTATTTGATTTAACAAAGTCAAGGAACCTTTGTGCAAGTAAGTTGGGGCTCGTATAGGTTTCTCAGTTGATGGTAGGATAGTTAAAATTATCAATCATCGATTATTGCACCTATGCAGTGGGACTAGTCAGACTGGTTTCATCAATTCCCATGTTTCATAGGATCATAGGCTCATAGGAAGTTACTAGGCTATTGGCTCTGAGACCCTTACAAGCCTAGCCAAGAATTTACCCCATGTTCCAACAAGTCAGCACACTATGCCACTGTCAAGCAGGGACACAGGTGGAATCCCAGGAGTGTATTTTCTGTTCCCCATCCATTTATCCAGGTTGCGCTAAAAAGGTTTAATGATGTACTCTGCTTTATGTGGAGAGGGAGTCTATTCCAGAAAAGGGGGAGTCTCTGGGACACAAATCTCTCCCGCCAACAAGTCTTATTGATGCCACAGACCAGGTTGAGGTCACTCATGTAAGTTACTCGAGTGGAGCTTGACTTGTGGATATGCAGCAGTCCCATCAGGGCAGGGTCTGAGATTGCTTTGTATGCCAGACAGATGTCTCCTCTGAGGAGTCTGTATGAGACTGAGTAAAGCGACAGGACTTTTAGCGTATCTGTGTAGGGTAGATGTTTGAAGCCCTGGATTATCCATGCGAGGAACTTCTGTGGTCTCTCCAGCTGCTGCATGTGCTTTGTGAGGTACATGCCGAAAGGGGCATTTTAATCAATAATGGGTTTTATAAGGGAAGAATACAAGGATGTTATGACCACCTTGTCCCTGGATGAGATACCCTTATTAATGAGGTTCATAGGTTCATAGGTTCGTACTAGGCTATCTGCCCAAGGGCATTTATAAGCCTAGCCCAGAGTTTTTGTGGCTTTCGCCACCCCTTTAGTTTGAAGAAAACTATGCCCATTGTTTTGCTGTGCCTCTGTCAAGCAGAGACACTGAGGTAATCCCTGGGGTATATCTGTGATCTCCCATCCATTGGTCAAGATTTCTCTTGAACATGGCCAGCGAGGTGCTCTGCCTCACATGTACCGGGATTTTGTTCCACAGCATAGGGAGTCTTTGGGTGATGAATCTGTCCCTCCAGCATGTCCTATTAATGACCGTGTCAAGGTTTACGTCTTCCGCCCTTGTAGTTCTGAGGGATCTAGATTTTTTGAGGTGAAGCATGTTCATCAAATCTGGGTTTGACATGGCCTTGTATGTCAGGCACAGGTCACCTCTGAGCAGGCGTGGACCGAATAGAGCTGAAGTTCTTTCAGTCGGGCAGCATAAGACATATTTTTGAGACCCTTTATCCTTTTGGTGAGGAACTTTTGGGGCCTTTCCAGCTGCTGCAGGTGTCGGGTCAGATACATTCGAATGGAGCATTGTACTCAATCATTGGTCTGATGAGTGATGAGTACAGGGGGACGATGACCTCCCTTGATCTAGATGTGAATCCCTTCATGATCAGGTGGGCAATGTAGAAGGTCTTCCTAACTACTTTAGTAACGTGAGTATCAAACGATAGGTTACTGTCAACCTGAGTCCCCAGATCTCTGATAACTTCTTCTGTGCTCAGTGGATTGCCACCTATATGGTAGCTAGGGGTAACCTTGTTTTTCCCGAAGGGTATGACTATGCATTTCTTGGCATTTAACTTTAGGCCATGGCTCTGGCACCAGTTATCCGTTTCTGTGAGACCCTTCTGAAGGATATCTGTGTCAGATGTGTTTTCGACTATGGCGCCCAGTTTGCAGTCATCTGCAAACTTTGTCAGCCATACCCCTCCTGTGTTTGCTTGTACTTCAGAAAAGTAGATGCCGAACAAGAGTGGGCCCAGGACTGAGCCCTGTGGGACTCCACTTGTGACAGGCTTTGAGTCTGACATGGCGCCAGCAACTCTGACCCTGTGGGTTCTGTCACTTAGCCAGTTTGCAACCCATCTTGTGATGTATGGGTTTACATTTAAGCTGATGAGTTTTTTGATGATACCTGAGTGGGGTATTGTGTCGATAGCCTTTGCCAGGTCGAGGTAGGCTGTATGGACTGCCTTTCCCTCATCAATGGCCTTGGTGACTGTTTCGAAAAAGTCGACCAAGTTTAAAGGCATGAGCTGCCTTTGACAAAGCCAAACTGGGTTGGATCCAAAGTCTGCAAGTTCCCTATGTCTTTATTTATGAGTTCCATTATGATCCTCTCCATGGCTTTGCAGATCAGGCTTGTCAAGCTGATGGGACGGTAATTTCCAGGGTCGGTGGAGGCACCGCCTTTGTGAAGTGGGACCACAGTTGCCGTGCGCCACTCCTGAGTGCGTATCCTGAGGTGAGGCTAAGATTAAACAACTGTCCTAACTGCGGGTTTAATTCCTCGTTGAGTTCGTGGAGCACACAGCCGGGGACACCATCTGGTCCCATGGATGCTGTGTTTTTCGCCTTAGAGAGAGCAGTTCTCACCTGGGCGTTAGAGATGTTTGGGGGCTACAATCCTCTGGTATAGATATCTCTCCTTTTGGGGGGGGGGGGGAGTTTGCACTGAACCTGTCAGCCAGTACATTGGCAATGTCTGTAGGTTCAGTAATTTTCACATCATTTTGAACTAATTCTGAGCATATCTGCGAGTTTCCTCCCAGGTTTCTAACATAGCTAAAGAAGGCCTTATGGCCTTATAATTGTCTTTTGAGTCCTTAGCGATTTTTCTCTCAAAATTTGCCTTGGATGATTTTATGAGAGCTCTTAGTTTTTTACTTATAGTGATCAAAGATGTCTTACCTTTTAAGGATTTTGCTCTATCTTGTAGTAGCTTCCTCCTTTTGTTGTAGAGCTTGTTTATGGCTGGGGTCCACCAGACTGGACGCTTGCCTTTGGTACAGAGTCTTTGTTTTGTTTGGGATTGTCTGGTGGGCCATGTAGAAAGCTTTCCATACAATGGAGGCAATATGGTGGTCAAAAGTCAGTTTGCTATCAACCTGGGTGCCCAAGTCCCTCAGAACTGATTGGATGCTTAGTGCCTTATTATCAATGTGATAATTTGTGGGGACATCATTCTCCCCAAAAGGGATGATGATGCATTTTTTGGCATTCAGTCTGATGCCATGCTTCTGGCATGAGTCATTTGTTTGGGTGAGACCCACTTGGAGGATGTCCACATCACTAGGGGAATTGATGACAGCACCCAGCTTGCAGTCATCTGCAAACTTGGTCAGCCATAGCCCACTAGATTTGGCCTGCACCTCTGAGAAGCATATCTCAAATAGCAGAGGCCCCAAGACCGATCCCTAGGGTACACCACTTGTTACAGATCTACTACTTGAGGTGGCTTCCCCTATTTTGACTAGGTGGGTTCTATCAGTGAGCCAGTTTACTACCCATCTGCTAACATATGGATTGATGCCTAGCTGAGAGAGTTTTCTATTATACCTGAGTGGAGAATAGTATCAAAGGCCTTATCAAGTGTCTGGAGGCTGCCAATATCCTTGTTAACGAGGGCCATCATAATCTGCTCCATGATTTTGCAGATCAGGCTAGTTAGGCTGATGGGTCTATAATTTCCTGGATCGGTGGACACTCCACCTTTGTGCAAAGGGATGACAGCAGCTATCCTCCACTTGGCTGGCAAGAAGCCAGTATTCAGGCTTTGATTGGGCAGTGATGACTTGCTCCCTAGAGATAAGGGGAGGGGCAGGTACTGAGGATGTCCTGTTTTACTGATGGGGGGAGAGAGGAGTGACGTTTTCACTGAACCTGTCTGCCAGCAGGTTGGCTATATCTACAGGGTTTGTGTATTTGGTGTCCTTGACCACCAGTTCTGAGCAGATCTGGATCCTTCCCTTGAGATTGTGGACATATGTGAAGAAAGTCTTATGATTGTCTTTAGTAGATGTGGCCAGTTTGGACTCGAAGTTTGCTTTGGAGGATTTCACTAGTGTTCTTATTTGCTTGTTCAGGCTAAGGAGAGATTGCTTCCAATTAGACACCTGCTACTTGGTCCTGGACAGCATTTTTTTCTTTTTATTATAGAGTTTAGTAACTTTAGATGTCCACCAGACAGGTTTACTCTTCCTTGAGGAGGAGGATTTCATCCTGTCTGGTATTCCTGATTCCATGCAGCTATATAAATGCTCATATAGTACTTTGGTGTCAGTTTGGATATATGTGCCAGTTCCTGTGGAGGGGGGGGGGCTGTAAAGCTGTTTATACCTTCCCTCAGGAGGTTCTAATCAGCTTTGGAGAAGTTTATTTGCTTGACCCTAGCTGGAGGGGGGGTAGTAACTTCAAAATTGACTGCTTTGTGGTTGGATCTTTCCAGAGATTATGACACTGTAGGGATGCTGCAATGGTTACTCATGTTGGTTAATACCAAGTCCAAGATATTTTCACCTCTTGTGGGGGTGTCAACCAACTGGTCCAAGGCATTTGCATTGATGAAATCAAGGACTCTCTGGGCATTTGTGTTTTGGCATGAGTATTTCTTCCAATCTATGGTTGAATAGTTAAAGTCGCCCAGGATCAGGGTGAAGGGTTGAATCTTGATAGATTCGATGAGGTCCATATAGGTGAAGTGGGTATCTTATGTCAGAGTTGGAGGGCTGTAGCTAGCTATGACTTGAATAGGGATCTTGTCAGTTGTTAGCTGCACCTGAAGTATTTCCTGTGCATCATACTGTTTGACCAGCCTAGAGGTGTGTATTCTTTTATATATATTGCAACTCCACCTCCTTTTGTTTTGCTGCCCATGGCTTGGGGTATGAATGAATGATAGGATGAGTAACCTGGTATGGCTGGGGTGTTCTCCGTAGCTTTGAACCAAGTTTCTGTGACTGCACAAATGTCAGCTTCTTCCAGGGTTAAAAATGCTTGCAATGAGTGCAGTTTCATTTTAGACTCCTAGCATTTAGCAACATAACCTTTAATTTACGTTTTGATGAAATTTTCATGTTGGTAGTTTTGATCTCATGGCATTGCCTAAAAAAGGCACTATGGGGGAGGCAATAGCCTTTGCCAGGAGCCTGAAGCCCAAGGGAGACAGATGCAGGCCATCTCTGGTAAAGCATCGAGGCTTGCCAATCATGTCATCCTAGGCTGTCAGGTACTGGATCCCTTTGCAATGACACCAGAAACTAAGCCAATTGTTAAAGTCAATCATTTTCTGTTTGTATTGAGGCATCATTCTCGGTGACAATAGAATGCTGCTTAAGGCTAGGAACATACATGCCTGGGACACATACTCAGCGAGCTTGATCATGTCTCTCTTCATATAGTCCAGGGAGGTACATCTCAGCTTACCTGTTGAGAGACTTGAATGCATTGGTGATATGATGGATTCTGGCACCCGACAAACAACTAACCATGACTATCTCTTTATCCAGCCTGGTGAGGGGCACATCTGTGTGTCCCACAATGGAGTCTCCTATGGCTAATATGTTAGTTTTATGTTTAGGCCTTAGTGACTGTGAGACACATGTGTGTCAGTTATGTGTGGTGTGTGGGGGGCAGTGGAGTTTGCGCGCGTTATGCCTCAGAGGTCTCGTTTGTTTGGGTATGCTTTTGTTGAGGACCTCTGCATATGTGGGGTGTGTTGTGTGAGTGTGGGTGGTGCTTGAGGTGTGGTGTTCATGTTGCCAACCTTGTCAGTGCCAGATATACTGATTTGTGGGGGAGAGAGCAAAGTATTTGATAGACTGACATTATAGAACAGTGGAGGGTAAGGACATGCTCCTTCCTTATCTGCAAAGACTGTACACTCTTACAGTCAGTGTATGTAAAATGTGGAGGTGTGAGGGTGTAAACCTCCAAATACAGGGTGATGTTACTGATAGAATGTATGGGGCAAACTATGGAAAGAATATCAAAAATTGCTGTAATGTGTGTACATAAGCAAAATCAAAGATTAGTCTAAGAGCTGTCAGCAAGTGGAATTAATTACCACATGTTCTCTTTGTGGACTGTTTTTATTAATTCATTAATTCATTATTTCATTAATTAAGAATAAAACAGGAAACTGTGTTCAAAAGTGAAATTATGCAATAAAAAAGTTATTATTCAAAAATGTGCATGCTGATTGGACAACCTAATTTGTGTGCTTATGATAAATCCAGTGTTAATGATGGAGGAGTTCAGTAACTGTATGGTATAGCTTTTTGCTTTTTTCTCACAGCTACTGGACTCAGAATTCACAGCTACTCCTTTTCTCTGCATAAAGCAGCATAAAAAGCCTACACATTAAGTAAACTATGCCACTACGTGTGCAAGTTGATAAAGAAAGGTCCAGGTAACAAAGCACTCTGCAAGCATGCTCATCTATTAATTCAAAAATTGACAGGTCAGAATGCAAGGAGCAGAATAAACTACAATAATAATTCACCCTGATACCATTTAAAATAAAAACCTTAACAGAAACAGTTGTGATAAACATGTATCCTGCAAGTGTTGGCATGTATATGCAGAACTTGCACAGTACATGATTCTCACATCTCCTCGAAGGAAGAAACCACAGAGGAACATTAAAGTCCATTTACACAATGACATTATTTAAAAATGTAAGCAATTTCTTTTTTAAATAATGTGATTGCATAACAGCAATAATCCACTCCTGTGTGTGGGTATCAAAAGATTTACCTATCAG
>NC_056728.1:1135516546-1135549728 GCF_019279795.1 Protopterus annectens | reverse complement strand
GCTCAACCTAGAACTACAGAATACAGTGAATGGGTATAGTTCCCCATACTAAAGGGGTGGCGTAAGCCACAAAACAATGGGCTAGGCTTATAAATGCCCTCGGGCAGATAGCCTAGTATGAACCTATGAACCTATGAATACAGGAATGAACCCCAGCCATCCCTGTAACTCATTTTCATCTGTTAGATCATCTAATACTTCCTCTTCTATGCACACTTCTGATTTACTTGCCAATCAGCTAATTCTATATAGTATCAAAAATAAATCTGGCCCAATGCTGACAAAGTAAACATAATGGCTATATTTGAGTGGTGGCTTAATCCAGATTTATCTGTAACTCCAGCTGTCACCAAAGATTAGCAAACTTTCAGAAATGATAGTGAGGCAGTCATTTTGCTATTTAATAAATCATGTCCTTGGTCTCTTATTTCTAGGTGATTTTTGAATGTGATACTGATCTCACCTAGTTGGTGCAGAAATATTTTATAGACAATCAAAAGAACATATGATTTCCTTTATGTACATTCCTTCCACTGTCTCATCATAAATTGCTACAAGATCCTGTCACTGAGCTATACCAGTTCTTCAGAGCTATACTGGAAATTAAGGGCCTTTTCCAAATGACTTGGGCTGGTATTCATAGCCCAGCACTTCTCAAGGGTGCAACAGTCATGTGTGAACAGCGACACTCCACAGGTATGCAAATAAGGTCAGCAGATTGCATTTCTGATGAATATGGAAAGGCAAAGCAATTTCTAAAAACACACCCACTTTTCATAAAAGAGTAAATAGTATAAAGTTTGTCCTTCTGAAATTGTGAATTATTCCAAAAATCATAAGTTGTGCATGCTTCGGCATATTGTGTACAAAAGCGGCTGAGCCCAGTCATGTTCAAAGTATTTTAGAAAAGCTGCTGACTGCGCAGCAGCTAAGAGTTTTTTTTTTAAAGAAAATTATGTAACTTTTTTATATAGGGGTATCACTTTGGGGATACTCTGATGGTTTCATTAAAGAATAGAAAGCAGGTGATAGGAAAGACTGAAAAAAGGGGTAGACAAACAAAGAGGGGAACACACAAGGGAAACATCAAGAGAGCTTGTGCTGGAGGGGGTAGGAGAGGATGGGCACTATATTTTTGTTGGGGGATAGACCCTCCTTCTAGTTTTTCAAATTTTTTTTATAAGAAGGTAGTGTGGATGGGAAATAGGGAATATAGTGCAGGAGAAATGGTAAGGAAAGAAGGGCTGAGGAACTATCAGCTGGAATTCCAGTCCACAGAGTCTCAAACACTTCTACTGCCAGGTGGTGTTGCAATGGAGGACCATGACATTGACGGGGTAGGGACCTGTGTTGGCATGGTGGTCAACACCCTCTGGGAGAGCATGTCTTCCACATGCTGAAGAGAGGCTTTGAATGGCTAAATTCTCCTGTCCACTATCTCTACCAGTACACCCTCAACCAAACTCCAAAGCCCCTTTTCTGTGAGGCTTGCCAGGCTGCCACATGCTGGAGTGCCTGCAGGACTGGCGCCTCCACTCCGACACAGTGAGGATGTCCCTGGGTGGGCAGATGGTGCTCTGTCCTTAGCCTAGGAGGTATGTACCTTATCTGCTCCTAAGGCATTTGAACCTGTAGAAAAAAAATAAAAAAAATCAGAAAGACGCAAAACAAAACAGGAGAAACAAATGCATAAGTAAACTAAAAAAAAAAAAAAAGAGAGAGAGAGAGAGAGAGAGAGAGAGAGAGAAAAGGTGGGGAGAGCAAAATCAGAAAAATTACAATAAATCAACATAATACTGTCTTAATGCAATTTAACACACAATATTGAAATACTGCAGTAAAAATCTTTATTGAATTAAATTTTGTGTGTGGGAAGTGCTAATGCTTACAGCTGGGGGTAGTTATTTTGGATGTGCTTCTGTACTTAGGAAGAACATAAGAGTAGTGCTTATTCATAATTGTGATGAACTGAAACGGCAAGGGCTTTTGCCTTTCTGAAGGGTTGTGTGTTTAAATTATGTATTTTTAATACAGACTATACAATACCCAAAACAAACAAAAAAAGAAATCAGTAATTATTTCAGTTAATCTAGTTAACAAGTTAGATTATATGGCATTTCTCTTGATCAGTTAAGTCTTCAGTTGCATTTCTTTCAGCTGCAAAGCTATGACAACATTGTCTGCAGGAGTACAAATCAATTTGAAAAGCATTGCTTTATCAATTCTCCTGCTGCCATCACTGTTATATAATAATTTATGCTATGCATCGTTAAAAAAGAAATATGTTTGAACACTTCTTATACTTACCAGAAGACTCAACCAGACAAGGCATTCATCTCTTCTCTTGTTGCTGGTTATCCTGTATTTCTTTCTCAGCTATCAGTGAAAGAGAAAAGGATACATTTGTTTATCTGCATTTGAATTTCTTCCACATATAAACATAAATATGTCTTATAGTCTCGGTAAACATTTATTTTTTTCTTTTTCTTTTCCATTTTAACTGTTATATGCATATGTGTATGAATTACTATAATACCTTACAAAATTTCCATTGAATTCAGGAGGATAGTTGTGAAATATGAAATGAGTCTTGAGTTTTGCTTTAAAAATGCATGTAACACTTTTGCTCTGGTATTGCTGAGGTACAAAGGCTGGAATGCATCAGTTCAAGGAAGTGTGCATTTTCTTTTCTACAGAACTCTGTCTGACTTAAAAGAAGTAATACTGAAGTAAAACAGCATGTTCTCTGAAAACATTTGTGCTGGTCATTCTGTTATCAAAGTAATCCCCACTCCCCATCCTAACCTACATTCTAACTAGGGAAGTGTCATTTCAGCCATGTTGTACATGCAGACAGAAATGCTTTTGAAAAACTACTAAGTAAACTGTTTTATATATATATATGTGTGTGTGTGTGTGTGTGTGTGTGTGTGTATGTATGTATATATATATATATATATATATATATATATATATATATATATATATATATATATATATATGTGTATGTATATACATATATGTATACATGTATCTCTCTCAAAACTAGCTTTGTGTAATATTTATCTGTGACATCCTTTTCCCTGCAATGGTAAAGAATAACTGCAACGTTTATTTTATAACTTTATTATATACAGTCAGCAAACTGCGGTGGTGGTGCTGCAGTAGCATTGTCGCCTCACAGTTAGACGTTGCCCATTCGATTCTCAGTTAGATCGTCTTCTGTGTGGCAATATGCATAAATGGGCATTCCTTTGTTGAAGGTTGTGCTTTAGGCCCGTCAAGCCAGCACGTAAAAATCTACTGCCAATCATTAGTGGACCGGAGTTCCGCTGTGGCAACCCCTAACCAGGAAAAAAGCCGAAAGACACAAACAAACAAATTATATACAGTCAACATTACTGATGCTTGAACAGTAGTAAAAGATTTGCGCAGTTACCTATACAGTTTATTATTTTAATATCCTTAGCTGACATTTCTATTTTTACTGTAATCTGTTAATACAGCAGAAATATTCTTCTTTCTTCAAAGGATGGCTGTCTGATGTAATTTTTTGTACATTTCATAATATCAGTGCAAGTATATGCTTTCAGGTACAGATATCTGGGTCTGCAAGTGCATGTTGTTATGCAATTTGTTTAAGTCACCATCTATCTATCTATATCTATGTCTATATCTATATCTATATATGTGTGTGTGTGTGTGTGTGTGTGTGTGTGTGTGTGTGTGTGTGTGTGTGTGTGTGTGTGTGTGTGTGAATTAAGAAAATAATTTTACTTACTTTAACACTCTGGCCTTCTTGCTGTAGCCTGATCAATTCACTCGGCCAGCTGGTCAGTGCTACACTTCTGAAAATCATCATACCTATGATGGCACTGTTGACCCTAGAGTGGGTTATACTTGTCAGGGTTGACAATGGTTACCCATCTCCTGCCAGATATTGACTTTTTCCATGTACCATGTCATGTACACACCTGGATCTTCTACTGGTATGCATCATGCAAAAGGTAGAGCATAATTAAGGTCTCTTTCTCAGACCAGCTAGGAGCACAACCTCGTTCCTTCACAGGCACTGCCATCATTTGAAGAGCTAGAACCAGAATGGGGGAAGTATGGTGAGGGCTGTATTAAGCAGGGTTAGAATTACTCATTGTTGGGTGTGATATCACCTTGGCCAATCCCTTTTTTGATAGAATGCTCATTAGAGCAGGTATGGATACTACTGGCAAGTTTGGTGTAAACAAAACTGCTTTGTCACATACTTATTTTTCTTGAAGGAAAACACTTATCTGTCCTTTCCATGTCTCATAAATTATTTTTAACAATATGGATAATAACTGTCATTGTTAATACTTATTGATAAAAGTATTTTTTACTCTGACAGCAGTATTTGTCATATAGTGAAGTGGGACATTTTTTTTTCTTTTTATTAAATTAAGATGGGGAAAAATAAATGTCAGTGGTAATGTGAAAAATTATTTTTATGACTTTATGATATGTATCACTTGTTAGAGTATGACAGACACTTTTGCATGGACAGGGATTAACCTTCAGATTACTTCCAATCTGACATTCAGATAACTCCATTTTGAATTTTAGACCTGTATGGTCATTTTGGCTATTTTAGGGCAATCTGCATGGCTCTGCATACTGCTTGGCATTGCTGCAGAGTGCTGCAGAATTCACAATCTTCCACAGCACATCCAAGTGTCTTTGAAATACATTCTTGTACTGTAGGATGCAAGCTCACAATTGGCCAAATGTCAAAATATGCCAATATATCTCGGACAAATCTGTGTAATACTACGATTAATAAACATGCATATAAATTAGCCTACTTTGCATAACAAACTTAAATCAGTCTGAATTTATGCCAGTGTTGATCATCATCATATTGATTTGCAAATATCTAAGATAGGAGGCAAATATCTTAGGATGCTGCAGACATCTCAAAGTAAAGAAAACTTAAGAGAGACTTTGATAGCTAATATAATATTGATTTAAAGCAAACCTGCAATCCATTTTGATGTGTAGTATCTATGTATGTATTAATATCATTGCATAACTAGTATTTTTGGTCAATTTGTTGAAGTCACTTTATATGTGCAGTACATTAATTTCAGTAAATGATCATTGAAGAAGGTAGTGTAGTGTAGTGATTGTGCATACATGGGAAAAATGCTTATTGTATTTGAGAAATTTCAGTGTGC
The DNA here is from genome assembly GCF_019279795.1 of Protopterus annectens. Lineage (NCBI taxonomy): Eukaryota > Metazoa > Chordata > Ceratodontiformes > Protopteridae > Protopterus > Protopterus annectens. Next base: position 1,135,544,518 of record NC_056728.1, on the reverse strand, counting down.
AAAGGACAGGAACAGACATTTGTTATAAATGTGATGTTCTGATACTGACAGTGAGGGAAAATACATGACAATGGCAAATAGCAGTGAAGATTGTTTTTGTGTAAGTACTGTCATTATTGAATAAACTGTAGTCGTATAGATTAGACAACATTGCTTTTTGCTTATTTATTCAGATAAGACCATATTGAGGGTGGCAGGAATGGCAGGCCAATGGTTTCTACTTTAACAGCTGATGTCATCCAAACAGTACTGCGACGGGTGTCTGACTGTAGCCCTTGCCCTCCCTTTTGACATGGTAACTTTAGCCATGAGGAAAATCATGTTCTCATCGCAGCAGTTAGGATATATGGGAGACTTCTTTTTGTTAAAGGAGAGCCCAGACAAGCCAAGAAGAACAAAACCTGGAGCCAAATATTTGTTGAAATCAAAGCAGTTGGAGGCTGAAACAGATCATTGGCACAGTGCAAGAAAAGGGCAAATGATATCTGGTAGCAAGGCCAGGCAGAATGCAATTTCCAGGACCACTACAGGGGGTCTCTGAATCTTATGAAGTTAACACCAGATTATGAATACCTTCCATCTATCCATGGGGATGACTATGATACAGAAGATGGTGCAACTGGAATAATTAGAGGTGGTGTGGACATTGATTCATCTAACCAAAGTCTGCAGCAACATTTACAGTCATCAGTTCCTGAAAGTTGCTTTAAAATGTACACCATTTATATTCAAAACTGAATGGTGACAAAGATGGCTATAATTAAATGTGTCACAATTCATTATTATTAGGTGAGGCTTTATACATCAGCAAATAAAAAAATGACGGTAATGTGCACGGTAAGTGTCCAAGTCACCTCCCTGTAAGCAAACTGTACCATATGCTGTTGCATTATTATTGATACTTTGTGATGATTTCTTTTACAGAGTCAGCATCAGAAACAAACAATACAGCTGTACCAATAAATATGGATGAAGTCAGCAGTGGAATGGGTGTTGCTGCTGATATTGATGATGATGATGATGATAACATAGTTATATTTATCTGTCAACCTGAGGGCAGTGTCAGGTAGTCTCCATGTTTAATGGCAAGTTTAATGTTAGTAACTGCACAGAAAGTGACAGTGCATTGCAAAGTCATACAGAAGCTGACAATCCACTCACACATGTGCAGAAAGAACACCCCTGCACCTTTTACAGCTATAAGTTACACCATACTCTAAATTCAAATAATTTACAGAACTTTCTCTTTAATTGGAATTGGATTGTGGGGAGAAGAGAAGTCTATGGACATCTATTAAGTACATGGATGAACACTGGAAAAAAGTGATGCATGGATTACTTCCTTATGGTGGCAGTAAAATAAAAAAAATCACAGAAGTAATAAGCAAACATTTTCAGGTGCAATATGTCATAAGGAAATGACACATTTAAATAAGCATCCTACCATGTAAACTTAATCTTTGCCACTACAACCTTTTCACTGCACAAATGATGACAGTTTCTGAAGTCAGAATTCAGTAAACAGAATGGCATATGTAACTGAATATTTAATTGTATTGCTTTCTATTGCATAGTGAATAAATCATTAAAGCAAAAGTTGTTCAGCAGTAAGCGGGTACAACTGTTGAACTAAACAGTAATTAGTGAGCAATAAGTCAAACAACTAGTAATACAAAGCTATTTTCAAAGAATGAGGATGTCAGATGAGCAGTGACAACAGACCATGCACCACACAGCATAGCCCAGAAATATCACCTCATGCATCAAATATACTCTATGCATTTTTCTATGGAAAAAGGAAACACCAACCTGAATGTCCTGGTCCATAGTTCTGGAACAGATGACACTCATTAACAAAGACATTGGGAACCTCCAAACACTTGATCCGACCCAGTTCGGCTTTGTTAAGGGCAGATCATGCCTACTAAACCTGGTTGACTTCTTCGAGACAGTCACCAAGGCCATAGACGAGGGAAAGGTGGTTCACACAGCCTACCTTGACCTCGTCAAGGCTTTTGAAACCATTCCTCACTCGGGTATTACAGAAAAACTCACCAGCCTGAACATAAACCCCTACGTCACGAGATGGGTTGCCAACTGGCTTACAGACAGAACTCACACGGTAGAATAGCGGGCTCCAGGTCCGACTGTAAACCAGTCACAAGTGGGGTCCCGCAAGGCTCTGTCCTGGGACCCCTACTGTTCGGCATATACTTCTCAGAAGTACAGGCAAACACAGAAGGACTATGGCTAACCAAGTTCGCCGATGACTGCAAACTGGGAGCCATAATTGACTCTCCAGCTGACGCGGACATTCTCCAAAAGGGCCTTACTGAGATGGACACCTGGTGTCAAAGTCATGGTCTCAAGCTAAATGCCAAAAAATGCATAGTCATCCCGTTTGGGAAAAACAAAACACCCACAAATTACCACATAGTTGGCAGCCCCCTTAATACAGAAGAGGTAATAAGAGATCTGGGGACCCAGGTAGATAGTAATCTCTCCTTTGATAATCATATTGCCAAAGTAGTTAAGAAATCCTTCTATGTGGCCCATCTAATTACTAAAGGGTTCGCATCTAGAAATAAAGAGGTTATAGTGCCCCTCTATTCGTCACTCATTAGACTCATCATAGAGTACAATGCCCCATTTCGGATGTACCTCACAAGACACTTCCAACAGCTGGAAAGACCACAAAAGTACCTCACCAAGAGGATTACTGGCCTGAAACATATGTCCTATGCAGCCCGACTGAAAAACCTCCGGCTGTACTCAGTGGCATATCGCTTACTCAGAGGTGATCTCTGCCTGACTTACAAAGCCATGTCCAACTCAGAATTGATGGACATGCTCCACCTAAAGAAATCCAAGTCACTGTGAGCCATGCACTCTAGTAAGCTAAACCTCACCACAACCATAAATTGAACATGCTGAAGGGATAGATTCCTGTCACAGAGACTCCCCATGCTTTGGAACATAATTCCAAACTATGTTAGGCAGAGCCCCTCACTAACACTCTTCAAGAGAAACCTTGATGAGTAGATGGGTAACAGAAAATACACCCCTGGGATCACTTCATTGGCTCTGCTTGACAGAGGATCAGTTAATTAATCAATGGCGTGGCGAAAGCAGACACATTCTGGCTAGGCTTATTAATGCCCTCGGGCAGATAGCCTAGTACCTACCTATGAATCTATGAACATGCTGTGCATGATGCTGCTGCAGGGGGTCCCATGCTACTGCTGCCAGATGTTTATTATTAGTTAAAAGTGGGATTAGAACTATGAGCTGCAGTGACAACATGGGTCAGTTCACCACCAGAGCAGTGCATGATCAGATTATGCAGAATGCAACAGGCAATAAACATTCTGCAGACAATAATTGGGTCATACTTAAGGGCACTGAAATGGCTCTTCAGGAGACCAAATACCCTTTCAGTGACAATACGGATCTGGAACAGGGATGTGTTATATGTCTCCTCGCAGTTCCAGAAGGATTTCTCACTGGAGTCATGAGCCATAGCTCCAGTGGATATTCAGCATCCCATTTAAAAAAAATAGAGAGAGAGAGAGAGAGAGAGAGAGATAAGGGGGGACAGGAAAATAAAGACTACTATCCACCAATAAAACTTGACATGAATAGCTACTTAAATAATATAAAAAAAAGAAATTTAGCTCACCAACAAGATGAACACTGGCCATCCTACCATGCAGAAAGAGGCAGTAGAGTGAACTAGTGTAGCAGATATGGGAATCATGTGCACTGCCAGGATGATGGGCAGAGACGTTGTGATGCATCACACATTACCTGAAAATTGATGGAATGGTAGCCCTTCCTAGTGTGGTATTGTTCTCCCTGTGGCCAAGAGAGGCCCTAATTAAAACATGGGTGCACTCTATCTCACCACATAGCTGACAGAAATGTGACAGATAATAAAGGCACACATAGTCCTGGCTTTGTCCTGAGGTGATACCGGGAAATAGATGTACTGACCCATGTGTGCCAAAAGTACATTCAGGAACTGCTTCTGTATCCTCAAGGCAGAAGCCTATGAGATCCCCAGCATAACCTCAGTCTGTCCCTGGAAGGTCCCCCTAACAAGTATAGTGAGATCTACACATACTCTGGTATTCACAGGAGCAGGAAATCCATGTATTCTTCCAGTGCCCCTATGGGGGTCAAACATGGCCACTAAGACCTTTATAATGTCCCTCTCCACTCTAAAACTATCAAGGATTTCCTGATTATCAAAGTTATAATGAGTAATCCTTTGCTTATATTTTTGTCTTCTTGGAGGGTAAGCACCCCAGATGCAAGCAGTTGTGGCCCAGATAAGACAAGCAATTCCCACCTAGAAATAGCAAAGCTGACTGCTCTGATAAGTTTGGCAATGCTTATCTATTTATATTGAATTTGTGACCAACTCGAAAAAGCGGGAAAATTGACTAAATTGCAAATGGTGTAAAACAAACTTCATTAGTATATGAAGATTTACATCACTCCTCATTTGATCTCATTGTTTGCTCATTTGCAAAAGTACATTCAAGGTCACCATGCATCACTGCAAATGGCCTCTGTGAATCGCAGTTCAGCTGTGCTTGTTCTTTCATGCCCCTGAAAGCCTAAACACATTTGTGTAACTGACTATGAATATCAGCCTTGCTCTAAGTGTAAGTGACAACTTACACTGAGAGCAGGTCTTTTGGAATCTAGCCTGGTGTAGGTCTGTTTATAGACAGGCCTTACACCTAAGTAAGTCACTGATACTGAGAACAAGTCTTTCGGAATCTTGCCCTGAGACTTTGCAAAAAGGACAGACTTAAAATCGTGTTAAAGAGAAACCTTTAGGCACCATGTTAAAAGACTATTCCTTTCCCTGCTGTATTGCTCCTTGTATTGAAAAAATCCACAAAGAGGCAGTTTTCTGGTCCAAAAACAAAAGTTTATTTCTAGATGAGCACTTTCATCCAGGTCTGAAGAAGCCCTCACAAGGTGTCATGATAAGTATTATATTCTTTCAGTCATTCTCCAATACTTGTTTCATCCAGTTCAGCATTGTGGAGGAACAGAAACTTTTCCCAACACAGAGAAAATAATCTTGTACAGGATGATAGTCTATCACAGAATAAATGTCGATATACACATGCACATGTAAACACGCATATGAGTGTGCGCATGTGCACACACACACACACACACACACACACACACACACACACACACACACACACACACACACACACACACACACACACACACACACCTGAAGAACAGCAGTAGGAATTGTTTAATTCCTTTTAATCAAATCTTCATTCATGCATAAGTATCATGTAGTTGTTTTAAGTAATTTCAACCATAACTGGAACAAATGCTTTAGTCATTTATTACAGGACCTTACTAACCATATTTTCTTTCAGCTCCTTACTGAAAAAGCCAGATAGAGCCTTTCCTCATGTAGACATACAACACTGGACTAAGATCATATTAACAGGGCAAAAAAGACAGTAGAAGTAACAGTACATAAAATATGAGTGAGACCACTGATCATTTATCACTCTCTGCAATAATACACAATAACTAAGAACTGTTAGTTATTAATAGTTAATTATACCTTCTTGTTAAGTCATCCTGTGACACTCAAATCCTCCTGAATGAACTAGCCCTTGTAAACTTTTAGTATACTAAAATGGACTCAAATTAAATGCCAAACAAGTGTCTACAAAATGAAAATATACTTAGGGGACCTAGGTACTTGGTTTGATAGCCTCCTCTTTTTTGACCATCATGTAATAACAGTTGTCGGGAAAATCCTTTCATTTAGCCCAACTAATTGCCGAAGGAATATCATCTGGTCTAAAGAGGTAATTATTCTTTTATAATCAGCATTCATCAGGCCAATTATTAACTACAAGACCCACTTACTAAACGTATCAAACAATTAGAAAAACCTGAAAAGTCTCTAACCAAAAATATCACAGGCGTAAAGTCGCTGAGCTACCAAGAGAGGCTGGAAGCTCTATCTCTTTATTCAATGGTGTCTTATAGATTTTTGAGAGAAGATCTCTGTCTTGCTTACCACACTGAGATCAGAATGCTCTGGACCTCCTGTTTCTCTACAAGTTCAATATATTCATCAGTACTAGAACTAGGGGCCTAAATCTTCACCACCAGACAAAACCTGATAGGGGCAGGTTTATAAGAGTGTCGCTCAACCCTCTGGAATAATTTTCCTCTGCATGTTTAAACAGTACAACTCTCTATCTTCTTTTAAACATAAACTAAATGACTGGATGGGTTTCTACAAACTTACTACAGAATTAATCTGCATGGCCCTCCTGGAGTAAGGAGGTGCTGCTGAGGGAGGGTACTGGCAAGGTAAAAAATGGTCATGGGACTCAGTGGCCTTAGAATATCTATGAGTTTATAATCTATAAACAGAGTCCTACATTTTGCCTGTGGTATCACATCTGGAGAAAACAAAGGGGAAGTAGACATGATTTTTTCATAGATTTATAGAGTTTACAAGGCAGACTCAGTCCAAGGACCATAATCACCTTACCAATTCCATCCTCATAGGATATGTTCTGCCTCCATGATTGCAAAACAATTCAGGGCAGGGATAAATTGAGAAAGTTTGTCTTAAAAGTCAGGGTATCTTTATATGTAATGGGATGAAAGATTATTCTAGAAATGGAGGAAGCACTGAGTAATAAATTTGTCCAATCAATTATCTTATGTATTGGTTAATGGAGATTCAAGTCTTCACTTTGAGTGTTCGTGAAATCGTTTTTTTTTTTGGTGATTGTGTAGGAGATCAAGGAGCATTGAGTTCTTAGCAGTATGGAAATTTAGACATTGATTGCTGCAGATGCATTTACCCTGTCTTGGTAGCTGAGGGTCTTTAGTCAGCTAATGTTTTTAGTCAAGAACTTCTGTGGTCTGTCTAGTTGCCTGATTTGTTTATATAGATACATACTAAAAAGGTTATTATGTTTGAAAATGGTCTGATTGGGGCAGTGTACAGAGAAATGATAACTTCTTTTGACCTGGACGAGATACCTTTAACTATTAATTTGGCTACACAGAAGAATGGTCTGACTACATTTAATACATCATAAAATAAATGCAGGACGGCTACCATGGAAATAAAAGTATAAAAACACTTTAATGAAACAATAAAACTGATGAGTGCTTTCACATTGTTAAAACGCTTCTTCAGATCTAAAACAAATGAAGACAATGTAACATTTAAATGAAATCCAACCAATCAAAATCTTGTAAAAACCAATAGGAACTAGGACCTCAATTTCCTCCCTTTCAATGTTGGTCTTAAAGGTAAACACCCATTCAAACCGGGATACTTATTGTTTCATTAAAGTGTTTTTTATACTGTTATTGCTGTGGTAGCTATCCTGCATTTATTTTATGGTTTAGTTTACTTATGTGGCTGCAGTTACAGCTTTTGTTTGGTCCATGATTGTTTTTATTCTCTTTACATTTAATACATGGCGGTCAAAAGTAAGAAGTTGTCTACAATGGTGTTGAGATCTCTGATGACCGTTTATGTCTCTCTGGACTTCACTGCTCTCTATACTCTTAGCTGTTGGCAAATTTGCTTAACAAAGGTGACAATGGTACATATTTTGCATTTAATTTAAGCCCCTTTGAAATACACCACTGATTTGTATGGCATAGCCCTTGCTGTAATAATATGTTACTGGATGTTGTGTGAACAACACACAGCTTGCAGATATCAGCAAATTTAGTCTGCTAGATATGATTTTGGTTAGTGGTCTGTAGATTTAAGAAATAGATGCCAAACATAAAAGATCTAAGAATAAGTCCTTTGGAATGCCATTTGTCACCTATTTCAATTTCTTGCTAAGATTGCACATGCTACATTATCTACATGAGTTCTGTCTGTCAGCCACTTTGCTGTCTGCCTTACAACATAAAGATTTACATTTACGCCCTTAAACTTATTTTTAATTCCAATTTGGGGAATAGTGTCAAAGGCCTCTGTCAGATTCGGGTATACTGTACAAAATGCATAGCTGCTATCCAGTGTTTCAGTGACTTCCTTGAAGAAATAAACATGATCTCTCTGTGAGAAAACCATTTTCTTGTAGATGTAGAACAATGAGATTTTTTTATATCAAAGTTGATGAAATCAGATATGCTACATTCTATGACTTTGCAAATTAGAATTGTTAGGCTGATGGATCTTCATTTCCTGTAATCTGAGGTAGGGCCCACTTTATGAATGGACATAGGACCATTTGATTTATGCTGTTTTTTAGATGACAGTAATTCACTGACATAAGTGACAGCTAAGGCTACATGGTACTAGAAATCTTGCAGTTGAATTTTTTAACTCATCATATAGCTTTAATAGGTTAGTCTTTTTGAAATCCTTGAATTCTGAGGTGTTCATTGTGATGTATTTAGATGATATACAGGAGAAAATTACTAATTAGTAATTGAATTTGACAGGAGATGAGGATATTATTGGAGTAGTGCAAGTAGTTATGGTGTTAATGAGGATTAAATCTAGATTTTGACACCCTAGTAGGATGGTTAACAATTTGTACAAGGGAGTTGCATTTATTAAGTCTAGGAATCTTTAGGACTACTCAGCCTTTGTGGCATGGCTGATCCAGTTAAGCAAAGGACAGTTGAAATGACTCATTAAAAATTATTTTTATTTATAGGTTACTCAGTAAACACATATCAAAATCATTAGAGGTCTTCCTGGGACATGGAAGATGACATACAGCATGAAAAGGGTCTATATTAGAACACTGAAGTTTCAAAACTTTGAATGTTCTAATGTCGCACCCTATTCAGTGAAAGCTGAAAATATCAAAGCAACAGAAAAACAAATGTTTTCCTAGGGAAAGAAGTCGGTGTCCGTTTTTGTTGCTTTGGTATTTCCAGCACTGTGGTGGAAAGTTACGGGTTGGGTTCAGGTAAGTGTGCGATTGAGTGCAGGTTAGGTTAGTTAGGGTTAGGGTGTGGGTTAGGTATGTGTGCGATTGTGTGGACGTGAGGGTTAGGGCAGGTTAGGTGAGTTAGGGTTAGGGCGCAGGTTAGGTATGTGTGCAATTGTGTGGACATGAGTATTAGGGCCGGTTAGGTGAGTTAGGGTTAGGGTGCGGGTCAGGTAAGTGTGCGATTGTGTGGATGTGAGGGTTAGGGCAGGGTAGGTGAGTTAGGGTTAGGGCGCGGGTGAGGAGAGTGTGTGATAGTGATGGACCTTAGGGTTAGGGTTTGGGTTAAGGTAAGTGGATAGTTAGTGGTGTGTGTATAGTTTAGTGTAGGGTTTGGTGTAAAATTTTAGGTGTATGTGTGTGGATTGCTGTTTGTTTGGTGTGCTTGTGTTGTGTGTGTGTGTTTTGGAACAGCGGATTTTTTCTATAGGAAAAAATTCGCTGTTCTGTATGTTCAATGTTTTCAGCTTTTGCTGAATAGGGTTCGATATTAGAACATTTAAATTTTTGAAACTTCGATGTTCTAATATAGACCACCTGAACAGAATTAATCATTTGTTTTGTTGTGGGTAATTTGAATTTCAGCAAGTTCTAATTGGGGATCATGGGGAATCTGTCTAGAGATAATTGGGCCTGTCATTAATATTGAAATTCCACTAAAGTAACCAGCAGGTCTAAATAGATAAACACTGAACCTGTGTAAAAAGGGAATATCTTACAACACACATATGAATGTGCTCAAGTTGCAGGAGATCAGAAAATGTATTGTTAAGACATCTGGCATCGAGAAGAGCAATCTTCTATACAATAAACTCTCAGTTAACTGCCACCCATGGGGATTGATAGATGCTGGATAAGTATAGTTTCTGGTTGCTTGAGAGTTACTTTTAAAAATAGACCTGACAAATACTGTACCCTATACTATACTATACCATGCCATAAACACTGTATTGATTTGATTTTAATATTGAAATACAGTAATTAAAAGCCTGGCTGGAATAATAATATTTTAAAGTTATATTTCTGCTAGAAAGTAGGGGACTCGTAACGGTTTTCTGTGGCATGCTGAGTGGATTGGAACTGAATGAACTGAATAGCAATAGAGAGCATACATGTATGAAAGCTGAATAGAGTGTGTGTGAGAGATTGGAGAAAGAGTGTGAATGCATTTATGAAAGCAGAAACAAAAGTGTGCGAGAGATGGGAGAGATGTATGAAAGCTGAAGAGAGTGTGTGTGAGAGATCAGAGAGAGAGAAAGAGTGAGTGAATACATTTATGAACGCTGAAGATACTGTGTGTTTGTGAGAGACTGGATAGAGAATGTGCAATCTGATGCAAACTGCGTATGGAGCAAGTGTTGACATTTTAGCGATTTGACTTGTTTGGTTTGACTTGTTCTCACTTTGGGGAGAGAGGGAATTTATTTGTATCTTCCTTTTTAAAACTCTAAAACTCTAAAAATGTTAGATATGTTTCTGCGGGGGGTGGAGGGGAACAAAGTGCAACACATGAAAATCTGTCTATTGTATTTCTTCAATTTTTTTTCTGGTTGCTTGAGAGTTCTGGTTGCTTGAGTTCCGGTTAACTGAGAGTTTAATGTACTAACTTCCAGAATGTATTTCCTTTTAGGTGTAGCAGCCAACCCCAACCTCAGATAGTGCATGTTTATAAACAGCATAATGTAACACTATTGGAAAAAACCCAACAATGACATGTTTAATAAAAATAAACTTATACACACTTATTTACTTAACTAGCCTAGAATTTTGTGGAAGAAAGCATTATAACAAAATGTGTAACTTAATAAAATCAAACAATAAAACATGATAAATACAGCATTAATATTTTAAATTCTAACATGCTTCATTGCAAAAGTTAAAAAATGCATTTCATAGTACACATGCTAAACTGGACATCAAAACACTTTTGCACTTTTGCATTTCACGCTGCCATGTCTAATTTATGTGTAGCAAACAAGTAAATCCAGGGGATTCAATAAACTCTGTGTAGGCTTCATGCGAAGCCTACTTAGAGTTTATGTGTTAGCATGATGAGCAAGAGTGCTAATTGCATATGTATGCTGTGCATTGAGCTTACATGGATAGAAGTGATGTTTCATGGCTGGCAACAGTGTTGCCAACCAGGAAACAGTGTAAGCAGCACAAACACATTCACATATACAGACACTTTTACTTAAGAGTAAACTTGTTCTGTGAGATTGCACAGACAACCACAAAGACTACCAGGGTTTAATTTAAGGCAACAAATACAGTACTGACACATTACAGGAAAGTTTACACAGCACAAAGTATGGTACAAACATGTTTTTGACATACTGAAATAAAGGTTTGGTGGTGATCATCAAAGGTACATAGACTGCATTAAAAATATACTAGCCTGGGAAAGGCATTGAAAAGGGCCACAGACATGAATGGTAGGAATGAAGAAAGGGGAAGAGGACAAATGAAACATGGTAATGTACACCAGATAAGGGCATATCAGTGTATATACACTCCAAGGACAAGACAGTTGTAGCATGATCAGTAATCACACATGTACATGATACAGTACGTACTGCTGATTAGACCTCCTGTGTGGGCATATTCATATCATCACATAGTTATTGTATATTATGTGACTTCCACACAAGGTTATATATAATTTGAGATGATTGGTTGTGATATAAGCAACCTGACATGATCACTTGAGAGGACATTTATCAAGGGTGTTATATACAATAGGGTATTTGCATTGTGTGATGATGGGGAAAATGAGTTGCTTGAATATGAATGTAATGTTAGCATAGGTCTCAACCAATTGAGACACCTAGCAACAGGCTCATGGACAGCAGTAGGAAGCAGCACACACAATCAAGGACAATATCAGAATAAAACCACCATTCATCTATGTTATTGGCATTAAATATGTGATTTTGAGTTATTTAGATGTTTTGCATGAACACACTCGTACCACTGTAATGATTTGTCAGTAACAATGGAATCAAGCTCACCTTCCTCAAAAATTACCATTTTTGGAGATGTTGAGAGGGACATTATTACACCTGTAGTTTAAATTACCAGTTATTCTGGCTAGTTGAGAGGTTTGCATGACACACGTATGCCACAATCCACACTTGCAAGAATGTAACCCATGTCATCAGTGTTGTCAATGAGCCGTGTATCTACTGGGTGCATCACAGGAAGACATATCACATATAAATCTTGTAGAACACCTTGAAGAAAAGTCTGCACTATCACCGCCTAAGGGTTATGCATCACAAAGAATACTTATCTGTGAACAAAAAGACGCATGGAACTTTACTGTGGCAAAAGTGATACACTTGAGTAAATTCATCCCTGGAAGATGTGTGTTGAGGTACATGCAAAAGGCTGCATTGCACTCAACTATTGGTGTGATGAGGGCTGAGACCAAAGGGACTGTAATATCCTTTGATGGGGATGGCCTGGCCATACTCAGGAGTTGTGCTACATGCAAGGGATTATTCACCACTGTGCTCACATGCTGGTGGAAGTTCTGTCTGCTATCTACCTGAGTACCCAGGTCACATACCACTTGGTCTGCTCATAGGGATGTACTGTCTATATTGTAATTAGCTTGTATATTTGCTTTCAAAAAGGAAATAATCATGGTCTTTGTTCATCTAGTGTGTCTCCATGGCTGTGGCAACAGTTATCTGTATGTGTTAATACTTCTGCGGTATATCAATAGTGTTCTTGGATTCAATGGTTGTCAATAATTTGCAGTCGTCCACAAAGCTGGTTAGGCAAAGGATGTGTAAATTGGTATTGACTTATGAGGCTTACATACTGAACAGGAAAGGGCCTAGTACAGAACCCTGAGGTATGGACCTTATCAATAGACTCTAGCTAGAGGTGACTTCACACACTTTGTCATTATGTGTCCTGTCTGTGACCCATTTGCCTATCCATTTGGAAATGTAAGCGCTTATGCCCACTTGAGGCAGCTTCTCTGATACCTGAGTACGGATTTGTGTGAAATGTCTTGGCCGGGTCAAGTTATGTGGACCGACAGTCTTTTCTTCATGCATGAATTTGGTGACTTCCTGAAGATGCCAACTAGATTTATTAGACATGAAGCCTTAACAAATCACAAATGGGTTTCCTACATCATTGTGAGATTACCTGTGTCCTTTTTGATAAGGTCCATGATGAGTCATTGGTCTGCCTCACAGATGAGGGAAGTCAGTTGTATGGGTCTTTAATTCCCTCTATCAGGTGGTGGTCACCCTTTGCTCAGACAGATGACTGTTGCTGTACACACTTCTGACAGAACATAGGCTATCAGGAGCCTGTGTTTAAGTAGGGGTCCAACAGTGTCTGCTAGGTCAGGTTTTAAGTCATGGTATACAAAACCTGGGATGTTGTCTGGACCCATTGCTTCTGTGTTTTTAGCCTAAGAGAGCAAACAGATGAGCTGCTCTCCTAAAAAAATAAATTGAGTAATGTTTGCATGTATACTTTGGCTGATGGCCAGTGGGGACGGGGGGTGGGGGGTGAAGTGTGAGGCAAACTGTCAGCTAGCAGATTGTTTATTTTCTTTGGTTGAGGATGGATGGTGGCATCCACAAACAGCTCTGTATTCCCCTTAACATTTCATATTTATTTATATAACTGATTTGTGGCAATACCTCCAGTACAGCCTTCATCACATGTCACACAGTGGTACTGTTCACACAGTCATAAAACTCTACCAATGTCACGTAATTTATTTATTTTTTATTTTATTTATTTTACATTTGTTGACCGGGATAGTCAGACTGGATACATGTCCATTTTCAGTGGAGGCCCGGGGAGAAAAGCTCCACAAAAATAATAATAATAATAGTACAATAATACTCAAAGAGAGCACAAAGGATGTAGATACATCATTTCAGAAGGTATAACACAGTAGGAATACAATGGCACTTGCTAAAGGTTAGCAGAGCGAGAAAAGAATATAAAATAGATCATTTCACAAATGTAAAGCACAATAGGAAAATGCTACAGTATACAAAAAGGTTGAACTCAGCAGGCATAACTGTACATTATGACATAACCAACAGATGAATAGAATGACTGGCTTGCTAATAGTCAGTTAGGTAGAGAAAGACCAAGTTGGATTTAATTTCATCAATTGCACAACAAATGCCTATATGTTTTTCACTGGAAAGCTGTGTTTGAGCAACCTGACAACACATATGGACACATTGCAAATGAGTCGGTTGTGGCTCATGTAGAACAGTTACTGACACAAATGCTGATAGCCACACAGTGATGCTGGTGATCACCTCAATAATAGCTGGGAATAGCAACAGCAATTGCTCATACAATAAATTCCACAAGGTTGGCAATTGAATCAAAACATGTAATTTTTTGTGTATATCACAGCATTACATGTGAATGAAACAAGACTTATGTGCCCATGTAATCAATATATCATTATACTGATGCATGTCACAGAGCATTTAATGATAGTAGATGCATACATACACACATGCACCATACTGCAAGTGTCACTGTGATGTCTGAATGAGAACTGCACAGAATTTGATCTGTTCCACTACAAGAACGCATGTCTTACTAAGCCAGCAACATACATAGCATCATCCCATGTCAACAGTTCTCAGGAGGCATATTACTGCAGCTGTTATGGAAGGAACATGTAATCAAATAGCAGCAGCGACCATCAATACATTATCTCATATCACAGATTGTAATACCCTCTTTTAGGCCTACTGTGCATCCACATCTCAACACAGCACATGTTGATAACAGCAACACTGACATGTGAAATGTTCACAGAGTCATAAAACATTACTAAGCTAATGGCCAACATCACATAAAATCTTATCCATTATTATACCACTTAAACCAAACTCCTTATATCTATATGATGGAAGATAGTAAGGTTATGTGCATATCTTTGTATTTGTTTAAGTGTACTACATACGGCCTCTGTCGATATGTGAAATTTGACTTGAATACTGACAGAGCGCACTTTATACAGAATGACATCATCAGTGAATATTACAAGAAGATGTTCTGAGGAGTATCTGACATAGCTGTGGACTCATACCATTCTAAAATTGTCAACATACACCAGTTGACCAGTTAATGTAAGTATCACAGCACAAGTCTGGCACTTATAGTGTCAGACAACACTTTATAGCTGATGACATCAGTAGTGTGGGGTGGGAAGAAGATGGTAGTAGGAGTGCCTCACATGCTTTTGTAAAATGGTCTTTAGAATGTGAACTAACTGTACACAAACACACACACATCAGTTAAATGTAATGAGACTAGAGCCCCTACCTATTTACATAACACAGTACTTAACACAAGTGCCATGGCATAAGTCTGGTATTTATAGTGTCAGACAACACTTTGTAGCTGATGATATCAGCAGTGTCTGTTAAGTAGAAGATGGCAGTATGGTCTCTATAATGTAAACTAACTGAACTCAACCACAGAAACACAAGTTGACCACAGTGAGATTAGAACCCCTACCTAACAATTTACATAGCGCAGTACTTAACACAAGTACCACAGCACGTCTGGTATTTATAGTGTCAGACAACACTTTATAGCTGATGACATTTGCAGTGTCTGGTGAGAACATGATGGTAGTAGGTGTGCGTCACATGCTGTTCTAAAAAGGTATTTAGAATGTGAACTATCTGAGCACAAACACACACCAGTAGACCTCAGTGTGACTAGAACCACTACCTAACCATCTATAGAACACAGTACATAACACAAGCACCACAGCAGAAGTCTTGCATTTTTAGTGTCAGACAACACTTTATAGCTGATAACATTGGCAGTGTCTGGTGAGAAGACGGTTGTAATAGGAGTGTGTCACATACTGTTCTAAATTGGTCTCTAGAATGTGAACTAGCTGAACGCAAACACACATCAGTTGACCTCAGTGAGGCTATAACTGCTACATATCTACAGAACACAGTACTTAATGCAAGTGCCACAACACAAGCCTTGCTTTTATAGTGTCAGACAATACTTTATAACTGATGTCATCAGCAGTATATGTTTGTGAGATGATGTTAGGAGGCCTGTATTAAATGACTGTGTAGGCATGTATGACTGGCAAAAATATTTGTTCTCCATGGAACTGGATTGCTGGTAGTAGAATACAGACTCCTGCTCTTCTGACTACACAAACACACACACACCAGTTGATTGCAGTGAAATTAGAACCCCTACCTAACTCATTTCACAAGTTATAGAATTCAGTACGTAATGCAAGCATCATGTCACAAGTCTGACTTTTACACTGCTGCTGGACAATTTATAGTGGACAACATCATCACTGCATGTTTGGGAAAAGATGTTGCGAGGCCTGTATGAAATGGTTGTGTAGGGAGGTACAACTGTCAAAGTATTTGCTCTGCATGGGATTGGTTTGCTGTTAATAGGATATAGACTCACACTCTTCTGACTACAAACACACACACACACACACACACACACACACACACACACACACACACACACACACACACACACACACACACACACACACACACACACACACACACACACACACACGCGCTCTCGCACACCAGTTGACTGTAGTGAGATTAGAACCCTTACCTACCCAGTTGCTCAAGCTAGAGAACTCAGTATTTAACACAAGTGCCACAGGACAAGTCTGACTTTAACAATGCTGCTGGACACTTTTGTAGTGGATGACATCATCACTGGATGTTTGGGAGAAGATGTTAGCAGGCCTGTATGAAATGGTTGTGTAGGCATATATGACTGTCAAATTATTTGTTTTGCATGGGACTGAATTGATGACAGTAGGATATAGACACACGTCCTTCTAACTATGCACACACACACTTACACATACATAGAGACACTGACATAATGTGGTTGTTATAGTAAGTTAACCCACATGTAAGTATTTTGTTCCTATACACAGAACACAGTAATTAATAATTGCATCATCCTTAAAGTATGCTTTCACCTTATCATACTGGTCTTTATAGATTATGCCATCATCATTATATGATGTGGGTAACATATTGTGTTATGAGAGTAGTGTGCAAAGAGTGGATTTTGTATTTTCTGTTGTTTTTCCAATGTGTAGGTATATAAAAGTCAGCTTCTCAAACTAGATGCAAAAAGCTGTCAGAAATGCATGTTGAAGAACTGTGACATATGCACCTGTTTCTCAATGTGTTGTGCACATTACACACTTACAGTATCACACAGGCACACATGTTTTGTGATCAGCATGGATGCAACTGTGTATGCACGTGTTCATATTTCTGATGAATTAATGTCCACATTAATATATATATAGAAGATAATCTGAATGTCTATTGTCAGTATAAAGCTTTAGATGATTTAACAATGCAGTTGTACTACTTATTTCTGTAGTGTAATTGACATTTGGAAGCTACTATTGACATATCCATTTTCAAGTGCATGAGTGCAGGGCACACATGAATTTGAGTAAATATGCATTCAGGCAGTAACAAGTGCCTTCTCTTTGGTTGTGATTTTACATAGAATATAATGAGATGAAGACTAAGTGGGCAGTAAACATAGTAACTCATACCAATCACCTCTTTCCACAGCAAACTGCCGAGCAGCCGGCTTGTGCAACTGATGGCAAAGTGTTTGCACATGCAAGATGTGCATTTAATGACTATGGCTTAAACTTGAGAAATACTTATGGATACTATGTTGTTCATAATACAGTATATATTGCAAATCTGTCATAAATTTTATGACATAAAGGACTATTACTATTGTCTTCCATGTTTGCAGGTAATTAAGAGATGAGCAAACTCGGGTGTCTGCTTAATTGAGAAAATAGTAACAGTTCTATTGGTTTGCCTTCCTGTGTGCAAACATGCTAAGTGGTGAGGCATGGGAGTCAGCATTTTGGACAGTACTGAGTGGAAGGAAAACACTTGCTGCCCAGCTAACTTTGTGACAGCAGGTATAACAGTACAAATGAAACAGGGTCAAATACAACTCAATCTAAATTCTTTCCATATATTTTCAAGATGGCATAAAATAATTTGATGTGATAATTTTTGCAAATGTGAGAGGGAATGACTACAGTGAAATACTTTATAAAACTAAACATCAGTCAATTGATTTATGTTAACAGTACAAATATGGATTGGAAGTTTTATACATTCATCAGTCTAAATAAATATTACAGTCACTATTTAATATTAGTGCCTTTACTCTGCTTTAACTGTGTGTACCTTTAACGTAGCCATATAGGTAACGGCATTGTGCCATAGGTCATGAAGAGCCATTCACAGTCACTCAGCATTGGTGTGGGATGCCAAACTCCATACGCACACAGAGGATAAAAAGTGAAAGGCTTCATTAGGGGGCATTTCTGCCATGTGTGTGGTTTGTGATTCTATTTTTTGACCAGATTAAAAGTGTGAAAATGGGAGTAAATAGGAATGTGTTGAAATGGGGATAAGCAAGGGGGGAGAGCAAAGGGAAAGCAATATAGGAATGTGCAGGAGAGAATTAGGAAAGAACCATAGCTATCCACTTTTCAACAGTGTAAAATGAACATGGATAGAATATTCAATGAATTTGAACTGTCACCTAAACAGAAATGGGTGACAACAATGCAATCATTTTGTATAGCTAATTGGACCCAATCGAGTGTGTTGAGAAGACACATGTGTGAAGTGGAGAGCTATGTATGGAACAATATTTTTTTGGTGGGGTTCCCTTTTTTATTTTATTTCAGTAAGAGAGGAATGGTGGGTAAGGGATGTAGGTATGTTAGGGTCAAGTAAGGTAGGTGAGGAAGCAGGTGCAGACAAACAGGACTAACAAGACAGAGACAGGGATGGTGAGGGACACAAAAGGTTGGAGACACCATGATTGGGGATAGGGACAGGACATTGGAGGCCCATGCCCATCAAGCATGGGGACAATAAGAATCTAGTCCTCACCCTCAGACTTGTCGTCACTGTCCCCTTCCACAGTTTCCTGTTGGAGTGCTTGACATTTTTCTTATTGCAGCATTCCAGTGAGCATCTTCTCCATATTACTGAGGCTTGCATCAATGGTACCTTCTGCAATCTCACACACCATGTCTGGCAGCTTCTGGTATGTGACAAAATCACCTTCACCAATACTCCCAGAGGGTACCATTGCACCGGCTGCTGGGTTATACTACCTGATACTGAGGATCTAGGTAGTGCAGGGTTTGCAGAGGCACTACTGCCAATGTTGCATTCCAGATGTGCTGGGCATTGGTGTGGCAGACATTGGAGGGGTGTAGGCTGAGCCACACTGGTTGGCCTACCTCTCTGTGCTGTAAATCATTTTGTCAGTTGACAGAAATTGATGACATCAGAACACTGTGTCTCAATATATAAAAATAAAAAACAGAGATAATGGGTTGGGTAAGCGACAAAAAATGAAAAAGATAATTAGAACCATCATATGTCACATACAATAAATTCCTATAATATAAGTATAATTTTACTTTTACTTTAACTACACTTTTTAAAAACTACAAACTAGGACTGATAATTGTTCCAAGTAATCCTTGCAATATGCATATATTGTACATATGCTTTTTCAAATAATACAGATTAAGTTAACAACAATGCATTTATGCCAATTTCTGTTGAAACTAACATATAATAATTTTTGTTTACAATGTATTTGCTACCTGTGGGATTTGAATCTGCAACATCTGAATACACTATTACAACTGTCTCCTACAATTACCTTGAGCTACAGAAGAAAGCATGTATTCTTGATTTTATAGTTAGGATATGCATGCTTACTTTGCTTCTAATGTATAAAAGAACAATACTTTTACTACAACAATAATTATTTTGTGCTGCAAACATACCCCTTCATTCTCTTAGTCTTTTTAAATGCTCAGCATGGGCTTCCCTTTACATGCAATCTCCTGGGCAGCTGTAAAATAAAGAGGAGAGAAAAAGAGGAGGATATTGTGCATACCAGTATTGCTTATCTCCAGCTTTAACTAAGTACCTTTATCTTTATACTTACAAAGCTGTCGGATGTCAGCAGTCCAAATCTCATCCAGCAACTGGTTGAGCTGTGCCTGTCTGAATCTTTTGAAATCATTGTAGTGGTGGCTGCATTGCTCTCCAGTGTGTAGAATGCCAGTCACACTGGAGACAGCCTTAGCAAGACTATTCCAAGCCTCTGATTTTATACTGAGACCTGGTATAGTCCCTTTGCAATAGCCTGTGGCCTTTTACAAGGAATCCAGTGAATATTCTCCTCTACACCCTATCTTTGAGCCCTAAATTGGGCACCTTCCTTTTTAGCTCCTGCCATGTCCACACAGGTCAAACAGCAACAGTTAAAGTATTTTCCTACCAGTTCATGATATCTCATTTTACTGCTAGTGTGCAAACCCGGAAAACCATGCCAGTCATATTTGCACAATGTTAAGTAGAGAGCAGCAATGCCAAACAAAGAGGAATGCAGTCTATGAAATAGGAAGGGGCAGTGTGGCAGTTGGTATTAATTTATGGGTTGGATGCTACTGTACCTATTAGATGACTTAACTTTTCAGATATGTATTTGTATCTATACATTTTATGACCTAACACATTTTGTTGTGTTGCTTTACACACTAATAAAAATCATTTGTACATTGTGAGATTCAAGCCAATGTAAAATAGACAGCACATATTCTTCCACATTGGTGTTTTTACCTTCTTGCCCACATAGGAAGTGTTTGCCGGACATGCTCATTAATTATTGTGAAAGCTGCCAGCCCAACTAGCTGGAATTTTGTAAATAATTCTATGTTATTTGTGAATAGTAATATGATTTGTATGCCTGTCTTACAAATGTAACCACAGTGTACCCTGCTGAAAAAGACCAGAAATGTATATATACTATATGCCTGTGCAAATGTATGTTTCCATGGTAGAAGATGGAACATACAGAGTTAAGTTGCAAAACTTTGAGAAAATAAGTTGAAATTGTTTAATTGTTTACAATTGTGCTATAAAGTTAGTTAATGCAAAGAGACAGAATGTCTGCAGCTAGAAATTCTTTCTATTGTCTGGAAACAGAAATAATTACAGGTTTCAAAGGTAAAAGTATTTAACTGTTTTATGACTTCTAGTTCCAGGCAAAACTTCTAAGAGATAATTATCTTTGACACAGAGGTGTCAAATAATGATCTCATCCAGCTAATCCAGCAGTAATGTATATTATTAATTTAAGAACTATCTCTCAGAGAAAGTCTGAGCATTTTGTATTTGTCTTTGGACCTAGAAACATCCATTCAGCACTTGTATTTGCCTGGCTCTGTAAGTAAGATTTAGGTATATTATTTCTCTTAGAGACAGATAAAAATATAGTAAGATTAGTTTAGATGTTTTCTGTATTTATGTGAGACTGTCCTGCAATGTTGTTTTATTCTGAACTCTGTTGTCACTGTGTTGAGTTATTGAGTATTGTCTTGTGCTTTTATTATTAAATATATTTAAACCTTTTAATTGCGACTGTATTGTTTAGAGATATTTAAGCTCTGAGAGTACTTACATATGTATTTGGTGATACTGTACAGGCCACTCTTAAATAGGCTTAAAGTCTTGGACACACTTACCATTTGGATAATAGTAGCATTACACAGTAGAATTGGTCACCCTTTAAAAAGGGCCTGCCTTAAAGTAGCTGATAAAGGGTGGCTGGTGGCAGTGATTTCTACCTTATAGTCTGGGGAGAAGGGGGCATAGCTAATGAACGCGTGCCAGCCTTCTCCATGAGTGTTGGTGTGTTTGTATATAAATCAAAGATCAAACTCTGTGTGTGTGTGTGTGTGTGTGTGTGTGTGTGTGTGTGTGTGTGTGTGTGTGTGTGTGTGTGTGTGTGTGTGTGTATATATCAGCTACTTGGGCAGGGACATGAAGCACTGGTTGGACAGAGAGGGTGCTAGACATTTTGGCTTGACCACTCGGCTGAGGTGTTAACCCTATAGCTGTGCCAGTGGGGAGTCTTATTGGAGATATGGAGAAAGAGAGAGAAACCAGACCCAGACTGACTGTGATCTCTGTGTGCTCTTAATAGAAATTGTACTTTACTTTGCATGTACTTGTCATCATCCTAATATACACGCCCATCACTAGTGTTAGTGGTGAGGACTGAGGCTCCTTGATTACTGGGCCAATGCAGGGGTGTCACATATATATAGTTACATTAAAGAGTGAGTGGTTAACCATGAATGTATGTGACCTGACAATTATACACTGATGTGTAATGACTTTCATTGAATTACAGTATGAAGTTCATCCCAGGGCAGAAAAGACACTTTTAAGTACAGAAACATAATTGTCAGTATACTCTCAGTCACATATATAATTCATATGAAATACACTGCTATACATAGTTATTGTTATTTATAATTTTCTTTATGTTGTTCTTTAGGTTTAAAAAATGTGTGAAAGAGCATTAATTAAATTTGGAGTGTGCTAGATTGAACTCTTGCTCACTTGCATTTTGGCCATAGGTTTATACCAGATGCCACAGGGAAGAACATATAGCAGGTGCATTTTTACAGTCATTACTGTCCAGAGTGCTCATTGCAACTGAGGACTTGTTTGTCAGATATGCTCAGTAGTTATATATACACATTAAAGTGTTGAGTGGTTAACCATGTATGTGTGTGACATGAATGTTCAGAAAATAAATGTTTAATTGTAGATCTATAATTGTACTGACACTCACAGTTAGACATATACCATATATGATATCACGTGTACACTCAATGCACCTATTATATATAGTTATTTTTATGTATAATTGTTGTTATATAAATGACAGTGAAACAGCACTGATAAAACTTTGAGTTTGCTGGATTAGAACCTTGCCTTTCATGTATTGTGGCCCTTAACATGCACCTATTGTCACAGGGAGAGCTGGACACAGATGTATTTTTTACAGTCATTACTGTGATTGTGGCTGACCACCACACAATGCTGCTTCGCATGTTTGCATGACGGAAGACCACACATGTTACAATATATCTTTAAGAAATTGACAAGTATGCAGGTGTTGTGGGGGCTTGTTGACCACCTTACAATGCCACTTAGAGTGCTTGTATGATAGAAAGCAAAATATGCAACAATGTATCTTTTTGAAATTGACAATGTCTGCCTATTCTCTGCATCTGTTGTAGAACTGCAGGTGTTTGGGAAGCAAGCTGACTGCCATGCAATGCTGCTTGATGTGTTTGCACAATGGAAAGCAAAAGATGTAACAATGTATCTTTTCTGAAATTGACAATATCTGCAATATTACACCATGTTTGCACATAGGTGAGCAACACACAAATGAGACAGACAAAGCTCAGCATGTATTATTCTTGTAAAAATTGTTTATTAGGTTTCATCATTAAAAGATAAATGTGGGACTTGGAACATGATCTACAC
Organism: Protopterus annectens; assembly: GCF_019279795.1. NCBI lineage: Eukaryota > Metazoa > Chordata > Ceratodontiformes > Protopteridae > Protopterus > Protopterus annectens. The sequence goes on along the minus strand of NC_056728.1, from coordinate 1,135,521,060 downwards.
ATACTATGTGCTGTACGCTTCATCTCATTTACCAAGTGTGCGACAAATACTCTTGATTCACAGCTGTAATTTCTGACTGTCTTTATTATATAAGCAACTTCCATTAATTTTAATTTATTTATCCATTTCACCATATTTACACTAAGCTGCATGTGGTACAGATATTACTAGTTAAAGAAAAGGAAACAACATTACAAAATACGTTTTAACACACTTACAGATTTTTACACAACTCTGGATATAAACTATTATACTAATAAACCTACAAAACACAATAGGGTGTCTTATTTTTCTTTTCCATAGAAACAACTTTGCAGCAGGAAAGCAAATCATCATGCATACAAGGAAGTCCCATTTCCTCCACAGTGTTAACAAGACATATACACGTGTACAGTACACTCAAAGTTGTTTGTAAGAATTGCTTACATATTTAGTGTAATGCGTGATCACACAAACATTTATGAGTATTGTTTGTACCAGTGCATCTCTGTCTTCTCTTTGTATTGTGTTCATTCTTCTCTTATCTGTGCTGTACTCTTAGACATGCAGTCTATAGGGCATTTTGTATAATTGTTTTTTAAATATATGCTGCAATTACATGACAGTAAAAAGACAGTTATCAGCAAAGGCAAGAGAGTTTTGGCTATTAGTGAACACAACTCAGAAATGTGTGCTGCTCACTTCCATTTAAAAACTTTTTACAGTTATTTCTACACTTTGTAAATGTATCCTAGTTGGCACGCCCAATGCAGGTAAGGTAGTCTGAATTGCTGTTGTGTCTTTGTTCTACCTCCCACTAATCAGTCACTTTTGCAATCCATTTGCAACTAACACTGATATTGCGTCTTCACTACATTTACACCTACTACACAAAATCAAAAGTTTGGGATTCAGCAATTCTAATGAGTTTACATCTCATTTGCAACTACACCATGTTCAGAGGCCTAAATCTATTCTATAAAAAGGAACTTGAAAGTGAGGAGACTTGTGTATTTGGAGAACATAGAAGATTGTTATTCCTTTTGATTTATCTGCTGAGAAGGCTTCTGATCTTGCTAAGGTATGATTGCATTTTTAAGTGCATTCTAGATTTAACATGTTACAAAGAATATATATATATATATATATATATATATATATATATTATGCTTTAGAAAATTGAACTATCTGCATGTACTTCTTATAGTTTACTGTTGGCATAGGCATTTACTTTCTCAGCTAGACAACCCTTATTAACCTTCAACATAAGTGTTTTTGTTAAAATTGGTTATCTTACAGTCTTCTATCTTATTCTATGGCAATGTAAAGTACCATATTGTCAATGACCCAGGGGTGTTATACTTTTCAGATGGCTCATGGACATCTCCAGCGCACAGTGACAGGTCACTGGCAATCATATACATTTGACTTTTTTGTTGTAATTGTGTACACATTTTATGAGAATTGTCTTGAAGCCATTTATAGCAATTGAATTATGTGGCAGTCCTTGATTTGTACAAACTGTCATTTGCCTGTTATTTTGGGCATGGGGGAATCCAAGTACCATTTGTGTGCTGCAACACAAGGGAGGTTTGCTCTTGAAATTGTGTAGTCATCCTGTTATTTCCATGGTAAACAATACATTACTTATGTGGTAGCTCTTGTTTTGCACCAAGCATTGGTTTGTGTGTGAGTGTGAGATGGTACAACCACATAACCTTCAATTTTACTAACTGAAATGTGTGTCTCCAGTGCTTGATGTTGAAAATATATATGTGCATATAAGCAGGAATTAGTTAGCTGATATTTATATGTTGTATCCTTCTCTATTTTATGTCACATAGGATTATGTTACTCAAGCATGCAAATCCATATAAACCCCCTTTCAGTGACTCTGAAAATTATGTTGTAGTGCAGGTGTTCAGGTGCTATGGCACCTTTCTGCTTGAGAGAGGATGTGGGGCTATGGCTTGACAGAATGCAGATTTGGAATCAGATAGTCAATAATGTCAGTGCTGTAGGGGGGTCATACCAGGACATATAATCAGCTGTGTCATAGTGCCACTGATATGATTTCATCAGTCTGGAGGAGAGAAACTACAGTTGGCCATGAACAGCTGGCTACTAGAGGGGGCCTGCTACAAAGCCACCACTGACACCAAATGAAGAGTTGCTGTCCACTTTCAAAGATGCAGAGAGCTCAGTGGAAACTATACACCAACATGTGATTGATGTTGGGTCTGATGTTACTGGGAAGATGATTATGTGCCAGGAGGAGCTTCTAGGTAAGCTTACACATGGTAAGTTTTAAGATTTGCTTGTATAGCAAAACATTGTAGCTAACAGTTCATGTGTTTTATTTTTTTATTGAACTTATTGATAAATTAATAGCCTTAACAACACATTTTTGCTCATTGCACATTGGCTTTGTTTGGATGGCCAAGTCTCATTTAAAAGTATTGTTAAAGGACACATAAAAACATTTTGTATTCATGTCCCCCTGTGTTATTGCAATTGTGATGATTGTGTTGTTATCTTGCTTCATTTCTTCCAGGACAATCCTCCCTACCAAGTATGGAGTCATCAGCACATGGTAAGCCAAACAGCTTTATTTGATTATTCTGACCATTTTCCAGATATCTGCAGTTATGTGTATGTGGTTGTAATGAGTGTGTGCACTGGTGTACCACCTGCGATAGTGTAATCAGTGTTAGTTTATCATATAATCATCATCATCATCAACAACCCCCTTTTTCCCATTTTCTACATGGGGTTAGGGTATCATGTTAACTGTTGCATCTCTCTTGATTCAATGCCACACTCCTACCTTCTTCAACACTTATGCCTGATTTTCAGATATTCTCTTACACATTCCATGCACCTCTTTTCCTTTACAGGTTTTTGTTATGTGTATATCTTTGATGCATGAGACCTATTAGTTGATAGAGAGCACATCTATTGACATAAGTCACTGCTGTCACCTATTGATGTCACTGCTGTAAAAATAACCAACCTTCTGCTTACTTACATTAGCAAGTAACAATATGCAAGGATATGAAATTAATTTGTGTTCTTAGCCATTTATTTTCCTGTTCCAGGTTCAACACTTACCTTGATAGTCCATCAGTTTCAAGTGTTTTAATTTGGGGCTGACTCTCTGTTATGCTTGCAGTACACAACCATTACATGGGTAAGTAAAGGTTATGATCATTGCCTGGCATCAGTATGTATGTGCATAGGATGAAACTTTTACCACCTTAGGTGGTGAGCATGTGTGTTATTCATTGCCACTTGGCAAGGGTGAGGGCATATTGTGCACACCTGTGTCTACCTCTCCCACAGCAGCTGGTGGTTCCCCCTCTGACTACTCACCCGTGTGTGGCTGTGGTGACCTTGCCAGTGGTAGTGGGGTGTGTGCCCCTTCCCCTTGGTATTCCTGCTGAAGTTGTTTTCTCAGAATAATATTGTGAGGGATGGCACATTGAAAATTTCAGTAGAAGTACGGGGAATGTACTGCAGGGTTCCCGTAGATGTATCTAGGCACTGGAACCTTGATTTCAGCAGCCCAAACACACACTCTGTGATGATATTTCTTGTTTGAGTGTGTGCCTTATTATAGCATTTTTCAGTGAGTATGTGTGCATTTCTATGCTTGTCATCAGCCAGGTCTTGAGTGCATAACCTGCATTCCCAGTAAATGACCTTGTGGGATATGCCCTTGGAAAACCTCTGATACAGTTGAGAGTTGTGCCAAATATGGGAGTCATGGTAACTGCCAGGGTTGCAGGGTTGCCAGCACACAAACTTAAAATGATTCCCTAAGTGTTACACATGACCTGATAGTTAATGGAGTGGAAGCCTTTTCTCTTTGTGTACACCCTTCCCTGTTCCCTGGGTGGTGATTTGATTTCAATGTGCATGCAGTCTATGGCACCCAAGACATCAGGGTAGTATGTTACAGGGTAGAAATCCTGCATAGTTGTAACCCTGTCCTCAGGTGTACTGGGAAAATGTATGTAGTCACTGGTATGTTGTAACATAGCATTCAGAAACTGATGCAATATCTTGGATGCTGATGCCTGTGACACCCCCAGCATATCCTCTGTTTGTCTCTGGAAGGATACATGGTAGACTTTTCACTTTGTTCCAAAAGAAATAAAAGCCAAAATGAAGCTTATAAACTGTCTTTTGAACTAATTCAAATCAATAGATTATTGCTGGGATTGAAAAAAGGCTACCACCAGTGCTAAACCCTAACACAAGAGGACAACCACTGGCAGACACACTTTATTATTCAAAGATAGGCCCAATGCAGTGACTACATGCTTGGTAGAATCACTGTGGTGGGCTATCTCCAAGCATTCCAAGGGGGGGGGGGTTACCTATATTAATTAGTCATGTGTTCTCCCCAGAAATACCTAAGGAAATGGATTTTCACAGCCAAGGGATTCAGAGAATCTCTCAGCTGTGTAATTTAGCATGGACAGCCATTTTAACCATCATGGTCAAATTAATACAGTCTCTCATTATAGTCA
>NC_056728.1:1135499046-1135511546 GCF_019279795.1 Protopterus annectens | reverse complement strand
TGCCCGTCGTAAGCCACAGTTAGCAGTCAGTGGAAAAGCATATAAGATCTAAATATGCAAAGCAAGCCAAGAAGCAATAGTGTAGTGGTAGAGACGTTGGCTGAAGAGGAGGCAGTCATGGTTCGAGCCCCCACAACATCAATTTTTATTCCCAGTGAAATAAGCACGAAACAATTCCCTGACATATATGTACATGTATAAAATTGTTTTTATGTAAAATGTAATGAAATGGGCCATGTATTATGAAGAAATGTGTGAAAAAAAAAAACAAATGTCAGAAGTGCCCATAGCTGAGCTACACTCTAACAAGCTGAGTATATCTGCCCGTAGGTGAGCAGTGGTTTAACAGGTGTAAAATGAGTAGATTGGATGAAGCTGGAGGTGCAGGATAGCAGTAAATCCAAATAGCGTAAGTAGACTTCAAAGTGCAAATGCGTTTATTTAGACAAAGTCACGTAAAACACACAAAGCGTTTTTCGTCCCAGCCAATGCCGGAACTTCATCAGACGACAACTTCCTCTCCCACTGGTACCTTTATAAGGATTACCAGCTGTCCACAATCAATCATATAGAACGCTCACAACACATTAATTTTCAACATTAAGTAACAATGTCAAAATAGTTATAATAATTAAAAAGAGTTAAAATACAACACCAATAACAAGGATCCTATCTGGTTTCTTTATACAGTACTGGATTACGTATAATAAGTAAACTAGTTAAAATAGTCTGCATTGTATTTGTAACCAGTAACCAAACATGGAGCCCAGCTGGTGTAGTTAATATACCTTTACACTTCTATACTCAAGATAAATAAAATAAGCATATTTTAAACTATATTATAGAAATGTATATGTTAAAAATATATGTATCATACCAAAATAAAAATAATAATAGTAATAATAATAATGGTAATTGTGTTAGGTTTTCCCTACCTAAATGTTTTTTTTTATCAGTTAATTTACCTTAACACAGTAAATATATAACCTAAACATATCTAATCACAAATATATAAAAATATAAATATGTAATATAAAAATATATGTATATGTATATATTCCAAACTATAAGGGTAGATAAATTATTCAATGATTAAAAATATTATAACTAAATTCTTAACATCCTAAATTATGGGTACTTTATATAAAGTCCCAGAGGTTGTTATTTATTATATGAATACTCAATAACTTAGTGTTTAATAACCAGTGTCCATTCTAGTGTAAAAAGCGCTCATCTAAATAAACTTTTAATTTTAAGAATACATGCAATAGAACAGAACTCGTTCAGGCCTGGATCACTACAGGCCATTAGTCGTATTTGCCATTTTAGTTCACTTTTCTCGAGTTCAAGTTTCAATAAGTTTTCATTAATAAACCCATGTTCATTAATATTTTGCACAATTTGGTTTATTACCATAAATTTGAATGTATGGCCTGGGTTCTTTGTGCAATGTCTAGCCAAGGCATTGTCATCTTTATTTTTTGCAATGGCATAATAATGCTCATATATCCTATCACGTAATCGTCTATCTGTTTTGCCCACATAGAATGAGGGGCACTTGGTACATTGAGCTAGATAGACTATTGCTCTAGAATTGCAGTTACATGATATATTGACATGAAAGGTTTCATTCCTGATGTTAAAATTTTCAGATGTGTCTATATAGTGGCAGTATTTACAACTGCCACATTTTGTAGTGCCTCTTTTAGTTTTCTTTATTTTGGGTTTTATTTCTAATAACTTTTTTAAGTTATAACCCCTTCTGTATGAGATCATCGGACCAAAATTAAAGATGTGTGATAAATCTTTATCTAAAGATAAAAAACGCCAGTATTTTTTCACTATTTTACCTATATTTAATGCTTCTATGCAATAGGTGAATGTAAAAGCAATAGTGAAATTCTGTCTATTTTCAATTGACTCAGTTGGTTCGTGTTCGACTATATCTATGACCCCGACCTCTACTTGTTCTAAAATGTTGTCACACCCTAATAAGTTATTTAATCTTGTTTCAGTGTTCAAAATTGGTTTGTAAATTCCCTTGTTTCTTTTCTCAGTTACTTCTTGGAATATTACTTGCAAAAATGAAACTGGGTACCCCCTATTTATGAACATGTCATACAATAAAGCACATTCTTCATCAAAATCCTCATTAAGTGTCACCATCCTTGCAGCCCTGACTAGTTGTCCTTTGACAACTGATTTCTTTTGATGGTAGGGGTGCATACTAGTAAAGTGCAAGTAGCTGTTACAATGTGTTTCCTTCCTATAGATCTTAGCAGTGTACTTGTGGTTTGTCAGTTGCAGCATTTTTTGTTTTTTTTCAGTTCCTGGTTACTAGGTGTAAAATGAGTGCCCGTAGGTGAGCAGTGGTTTGACAGGTGTAAAATGAGTGCCTGGGATTGAGCAGAGTTCTAACACACTGAAACTGTGTGCCCGTAGCTGAGCTGAGCGTAATATGCGTGCTGACAGCCAAACGACGCGTAAACCAGCGTGACCCATTTGAATGGAGCTGTGCACCGCGCCAACAAGCTAACCGACGGGCAACGTTGAGCAAGCTGTATCAAAACTGCCTTTACACAGACACACCTTCTAGCCTGTGTAGACAGTCATAAAATATAAAAAGCAATGGCCATGCTCGAACTCAGAATACCATGCACCATAGTCAAAGTACTGAACCACTAAGCCATGACAGTTGCTCTTTGAAGTGCAGTAATAGCATATATATAGGAATGAATGGAAAGAGAAGCATGACAAAGCAGGTTTTGTGAAGCTGATACATTTCCAAAATGGCCAATCACAGATAAGTGCGGGAAAAACGGCATATATAAGCCCCATAGGCAGGAATACACAGCATAACTGATTGTGGAACCGATTTGCAGTCAGGATGGCAGGTGTAGGAGAGGGTAGTTGCTTCCGAGCACAGAGGTGGGGTGTTGAGGAGTCCAAATATATGGTTTGGCACCTCGTCCACGATCATGAGGCCCAACTCATGCAGGGCCAGGTCCTGTGGGGAGCATACAAGGCTGAGGTGTGGGACCGGTTGGCACATGATCTCACCAGTGCCACAGGAATACCAAGGACTGGTGAAGAGGTCCGTCACCACCATGCGGACCTGAAGCGACGGAAGCAGGACCAACTGAACCGTTGGATCCAGGAGGCCCGGCAAATGCCCAATTCCCCACTACTGAGTAAGCTACATGTAATTATTTATGTAGAAAGTTAACCTAGCTGATATTATGGAGATGTGTATTCCAATATTACTGCATTTATATTGCAGCTGCAGGTGTCCGTTCCATGAATCGCCAATCTTATGCCGATAGGCTTGTGTGGTTGCACCGGCAGGCAGGTTAGTAATTCTCTCCCTGTAACTGTTAAAAAATATAAGTATGACAGCTTGCAAAAGAGTGCAGTGTAGTCACCTATTAATATAAAGTGCAAGTAAACAGTGTAAGATAGATTCTGCTAGTACTGTGTGATTACATAAGTGTGATGCAGCCTGTAATCCAAAAATAAAAATGAAACAAGTCTGAAATAAAGATGTTCCACCTGTAATATAATAGTACATAACCTGCAGCAGGCTGAAAATTACAGCTACACAAGCTGAGTAAAACACATGTGTGAAATATATCCCCGTTTAAATTCTGAAACATGACACAAGTGAGACTGTTGGAAAGGATTGTTATAACCAAGTAAAACATGTCAATAAAGCCTAGAATTAAGTACCATCCTGAATTGTAAAAATAAAACAAGTGAGAGTGTGAGAAAGAGGTATGAATCCACCAATAAAGTTGTAATAACTCCTGAATAAAGTATACTGCAGTCAGTACAGAATGAAATGAATGTGACAGGCACAACCAAACAGCGAAATGTGTGGAATAAAGTACTGAAGCTGGAATGTGCGTCCCACAATTTGGATATGTTGCTCTCAGTTTGCAATATGCAGATAGTATGGTTGTATGAAATACCAAACATCCACAGTTGTCTAGAGCCATATAAAGCAAATGTAGCAGGATGCTGTAGCTGAACAGAGCCAGATATGAATGTGTATGAATAAAAATGAAATGTATATTGATGTAGCAGTAACATTCCTATCACCAACATGCATAACTTTACACATAGGAAACTGTAGTCAGACCTATAGTGTGTATATATCTGCAGCTAGTAGAAATGTACAGCATATGTATAGGTATTTGAAGTTGTTAATGAAATATGTCTTCACCCTACCCTATAACCACAAATAATCCATTCCACGTGAAATGGGTATGTGTATTCACAATTAACTCCCCTGGACAATTGTCCTGTTGGTTCATACATATTTGCATGTACGTTGATGCATGTGCCCTGTTCATACATCCACACCTGATGGCCTGTTGCCATCAATCAACCCTGCATGTTGTTGGATTGTGTATTGTTGTTCAAACTATGCATGTGTTATGCTTGCTGTTTAATGGCTTGAATTTATGGGTGTTTGGTTAATGGGAATACTAATGCATGCTGTTACAACTAATTGTGAATGGTATTGCACGTTACTAACCCAAACTGTCATTAAATAATGCAAAACATAGGATGAGAGGGAAGGCGGGTTCCAGTGGACCCACCTCTCCCACCTCAGCTGGCGAGTGCATCTGGCAGTAGTGCCCAGGCTGGACCCTCCTCCGGTGGCCCTGTGCCACCTGCGGGTGGAAGCGCTGCAGGGGATGGGGCTCATTCCCCCCTCTGCAAACGTGGTCGGAGGAGAACATCCAGTCACCCTCCGAAGTGTCTGGACTGTGGTGCGTAGTGAGATCAGGCACGCTGTGCTTGGGCCCCTACACCAGCTTGAGGCACGGGTGGCACAACACACGGGCATGCCTGCTGACTGTCCTACACAGCCCTCAGCACAGCCCCATCCTGGGCAGTGAAGGCACAGTGGCAACTGCCCATGGGTGGGGATCTCAGTTCCACTGTTGCCATCTGTGGGCTCATGGGATCGAGATATCCAAACATCCATCCCCATCAATTGTGTAACCCCCCCACATGTGTCATACACCACCCCTGTATGCGTCTTGTTTGTCTTGTCTGTTAACCTCCCCTACCTACCTCTCCAGCTATACCGACTTCCTGTACCTGACATACCACTCTCACCTGAAAAAAAAACAGTAACACCCTACCACAAAACACATAGGGAATTGCTGCCCAAACAGATATAGCAAGCATTACAAGCTGTGAATTTAAATTGAAAATAGGAAAGCCATAGCAACACATTACAGGAAAGACACCTACCAGGCATACAAGGAGTGAATGTAAAGGGCAAATATTGAAGCCATAGCAACAGATTGCAAGAGCCACTGCTATATACCAGTTACACCACAATCCCCACAGGAAAGCACACACACCCATATACACAGTATTACTAGTCATAGGTGTCAGTTTACATACACACGGAGAAGAGGACACTGGAGGAAGGAATACTCAGCTTACAGAACAACATGCATTGCAGTGTCTACAACATAGCCTGAAATATGAGAGACATACCAACCCTTACACTCACAGAACAGTGTCCACAGCAAACCAGCATGGTCCCCACCCTGATAATCTGAAAGGGCTACACCTACCTAACAGACCTTTTTATAGCACTGTCCTGAAATCACAGTGAGAACTGCAATCACTACACAACAGGCTGCATGCAATTAGTAAATGCTGGCTAACAATAGGTGCAGAGGCCATCACATGGACATGTGCAGATACCTACAAAAGCATCCTGTACTCCCAGTCCACACATGCAATACTTTCATTGCACCCTCTGGAGGTAGAGACAGAGAGAGAGAGAGAGAGAGAGAGAGAAAGAGAAAGAGAAAGAAAGAAAGAAATAAAAAAATAAAAAAAAAAACAGTAACAACAAAACAAAGAGGTTGACAGCAGGCCAAGTAACTGCAAGCCTACGCAAACAGCTGCAACAAACACAGGTAATGTAAAGTACTAGTATAATAGTCTACACACTGTGAACCCTCCAGATGTGTTATTGGTCTGTATCTATGTATATGAAGATGTGCATAGGGCTGGGGACATACTGCAATTGTCACTGAAGGCTCTACATACATATGTATGTGAAGGTAGCTATGTGCACATAGCAATGTAGGTTGTAGTGCAATGTACAAGTAGGTTGTACAGTAATGGATGTTCATCAGTACGTTACTGTGTATATACATATGTGGAACTAAAAAGGAGTATATATATATATATATATATATATATATATATATATATATATCATGTGTATACGCATGTATATCGAGATATGTATGTATATATATATATATATATATATATATATATATATATATATATATATATATATAATATGCATATGTGTATACATAGATAGAGAGGGATGTAGAAATACATAGACATATATAGTTTCACAGTGTCATAGTTTAGTACTAGGCTATCTGCAGACAGTGTACAGAATAGATTTAGAAAATTGCGCCTCTGTATAGTAGTGACACAGTGAAGACCCCCTTACATAATAGCATTAGTTTACTGTGCCTCTGTCTAGTAGTGACACAGAGATGACCCCTGGTGTAAACCTATGATCTCCCATCCACTCGTCAAGAATTCACATGAAGAGAGTACGTGAGGGTCTCTGCCTAACATGAACTGGGATCCTGTTCCACAGTATGGGAAGCCTCTGAGTTATGGATCTGTCCCTACAGCATGTCCTATTCATATTTGTGCTGAGGTTTAAATCTGTAGCTCTTGTGGTTCTGATGGATTTGAATTTTACGAGGTGGAACATGTCCATCAATTCCTGATTGGACATGGCCTTGTACGTCAGGCACAGATCACCTCTAAATAGGCGGTATGCTATGGAATAGAGCTGGAGTTTCTTTAGTCTGGCAGCATATGACATTTGTTGGAGACCCTTGATCCTCCTGGTGAGGTACTTATGGGGTCCCCCTAGCTGTTGCAAGTGGCAGGTGAGGTACATACCAAATGGGGCATAGTACACAGTCATGGGCCTGATAAGGGAGGAGTATAGGGGTACAATGACCTCCTTTGATCTGGATGTGAATCCCTTCATGATAAGGTGGGCATGGTAGGAAGTCTATACAACCACTTTGGCAACCTGGGTGTCAAATGAGAGGTCAGTATCGATTTGTGTCTCCAGGTCTCTGATTACTTTGTCTGTACTCAGTGGGTTACTGTCTATGTGATAATATGTGGGTACCTTGTCTTTCCCAAAGGGTATGACTATACATTATTTGGCATGCAGTTTAAGGCCATGACTCCGGCACCATTTGTCGGTTTCAGTGAGGCCTTTCTGTAGGATGTATGTGTCAGCTGGTGTATCGACTATGGCACCTAGTATGCAGTCATCTTTGAACATTGTCAGCCACTACCCTCCCATGTTTGCTTCCACAGCTGAGAAATAAATGCCGAACATGAGGGGTCCCAGGACAGAGCCCTGTGGGACACCACTTGTGAATGGCTCTGAGTCTGACATGGCACCAGTGATTTTGACTTTAGGGTTTCTATTCGTTAGCCAGTTTGCAACCCATCTTGTGACATATGGATTTACATTTAAGCTGCTGAGCATGTCTATGATGCCAGAGTGGGGTATTGTGTCGAAAGCTTTAGCCAAGTCCAGGTAGGCTGTATGGACTGCTGTGCCCTCGTCAATGGCTCTAGTGACTGTTTTGAAAAGGTCAACCAGGTTCAAAAGGCAGGATCTGCCCTCTACAAAGCCGAACTGGGTGGGATCAAGTGTCTGTAAGTCTCCAATGTCTCTGTGTATGAGTTCCATAATGATTCTTTCCATAGCGTTGCAGACCAGGCTGGTTAAGCTTATGGTGTGGTAGTTACCAGGGTCTGTAGAGGTGCCTCCTTTGTGGAGTGGGACTACTGTTGCTGTGTCCAGGTACATATGCTATAGTAAGGCTATGGTTAAATAGCATTTTATGTGCGGGTTTAGCTCCTCTTGGAGTTCACGGAGCACGCAACCTGCGATACCGTCGGGTCCCATTGATGCTGTGTTTATAGCTTTGCTGAGGGCAGTTCTCAGCTGGACATCTGAGATGACAGGGAGGTTACAGTCAGCTGGGATAAGTAATTCCTCATTTGGGGGTGAGAGAGGGGAGAAATCTGCACTGAACCTGTCTGCCAGAATGTTGGCAATATCTGTGTGTTCAGTGTAGTTTTTGTCACTGTGAACTAACTCTGAACATATCTGAGGGTTTCCACCCAGGTGTCTAACATAGCAGAAGAAGGCCTTGTGGTTATCTGTAGTGTCCATAGCGATTTTCCTCTCAATGTTGGCCTTGCATGTTTGTATGAGAGAACATAGCTTTCTACTAGTGCTGATCAAAGATGCCTTATCTTTATGGAATTCTGCTCTGTCGTGCAGTAGCTACCTTCTTTTGTTATACAATTTGTTCATGGCTGGGGTCCACCAGACAGGATGCCTGCCCTTGGTGGAGAGGGTCTTGGTTTTATTTGGGATTGCATGATCCATGCATTCTTGGAGATGTCCATAGAAAGCATTTGTGAAGGAGTCTGCATTGTGGGATGTGGTTTCCACTGGCCCAGTGGGCTTAAAGGATACCAACTCAGTTTTAAGAAGTGTAAAGTCGGCATTTGAGAGGTTTCTCACTGTAGTCTTTTGTGTTGTGGGGGAGGTGGGATATGTATATCCAGGATGATTAGTTTGTGGTCAGATGTGACTAGTGAGGGGTATACTTCCGGTGTGTAGCACATTGTCCCCATGTTTGTGATGATCAGGTCTAGTATATTATCTCCCCTTGTGGGAGAGGTGACTAGCTGTTCCATTGCATTTGACTTAGTGAATTCCGGGAACCTTTGGGCTAGGGTGTTTGGGCTAGAATAATGCACCCAGTGTATGTTAGGGTAGTTGAAGTCTCCAAATATGATGGTGTGTGGTGGGACATTCATATCCTCAAATGTCTTCAGGAAGGCTGACTGTGGTTCCTGAGATTGGGCGGGTGGTCTGTAACATGCTACCAGTTCTATAGCAGGTTTGCCTACGGTTATTTGAACCTGGATGGTCTCTGATGCTTCATGTGTTGCCACTAACTTGGAGGTGTGGGTGTCCTTCATGAATATGAAAACTCCCCCTCCCTTTTTGTTTTGGCCCGAGTTTTGGGGCCAAAAAGCATGATACGAGGTATAGCCTGGTACTGCTGGTGTGCTCTCAGGAGCCTTGAACCAGGTTTCACTTACTGCACAGACATCGAGATTGATAGAATATGTATGTACAGATATATGTAATACACACATACATATATAGATATATGTAGATACATATACATATACAGACAGATCTGACTGACAACAGATATGTCTGTATATGACTATCTCTCTCTCTCTCTGTCCCACCCCCTCTCACTCTCACTCTCCCTCTCCCTCTGTCTCTCTCTCTCTCTCCCCCACTCTCCCCACATCTATATGTATATATCTATATCTATATATACATATGTTTTATATATATATATATATATATATATATATATATATATATACTGAGTGAGGCACATGTGTGCAGATGTATTGCAACAGGTGCCTGGTGACAAAGGCATGGAGTGAACACCAGTGTGGATACTGGAGTACCATACCCCATTCCAAAACACTGACACCAGTACCACCACATATGTGCATGCCTGCCCACCACTGCATGTGTCAGGGGGAACAGGGGCAACAAGTGTATAATAGGCTCCCCATTGATATACACAGTGGCACACTAGTCCTGTAATACCTGTACATGGAATGTGTCAGCGGACATGGTGTGTCAGCTATGGACATGTAGGTCACTGTACCCCTCTACATCGCACAATGTCCTACACAGTATGTACCTCCCATGACAGCTACAGATATGGAGAAGGACACAGACATACACAAGTAACTGTGTCAATGCACTCAAACACATTACCTATGCAGAGTGACTGGCAAGACCACAGAGCGCACACAGACTACCTACATAGAGGTTACAACTGCTGGATATACATAGTTCGGTCACACCCATGACAGTTGTCCAACAACCATGGTAGCACCTCCAACATCCACAACACAAATTACCTATGTCTGTCGTCCTTGTCACTGCAGTATAGAGCACATGGTGGAGGTACAGGTCTCTACCCACAGATATGACATACCCTGGAGTAAACCACACAGAATTAAGAAGCAAGGCTCCCCATGAGTAGATGTCAGATGTACCCCTGCTGAATGTTATGCAGATAGGTAATATGTCATATGGGTCACCCTGTGTAACTGTTTGTAAGGAGCAGGTACGATCATAACACGTGTGTCACAAGGGGCAGGGTAGCATAACAGTATGCTGCTGTAGGCCCAGGGCCAAAAGCATACTACCTACCTAAGACACAATGCACACCCATGAACACATTGCAAACCAAATATGTGAGGTGGAATGAGTGTGCCAGTGACTGAGTGCATGTTATGTACTGGTGTGATTGCTCACCATGACTGTCTGTCTGTCATGGTAGTGTGTGTCCTTGGTGTGTGAGGTATTGCGATCAACACATACTACATTGCCATATGTTGTGCTGTGTTACCCTGTATGTCACTGTGGTGTAGGTAGGGTTATGGCAAATAAGAGTAGTGTGCATTACCAGTGAAATATGTAATGTGCATTGCATGCAGTGCATGGGTTGATAATGTTCCCCATACAGTACCTTGATACAAACCCCCAGTGTGAGGTTGTGCATTGGACCTGAACCAGTGTGCTGACTGCTGCAGTATACTAGTCTTTCATATGGAGTGCGCCAGGTACTGTTGCACAGTTGTCGGGTGAGCACTGATATCTGGTCATTTACATGTGTATCCCCCAATAGACAGACAGATGCTATATATGGTGGTTAAGTTATATCACTACAGTCGAGCATTATGTGTATTATGTGTGCCATAGTTTGCTGACAGATATTTCTGACATATTTTCCTTCTCCTTTTCAGGGATATGGTTCACCAGCAAAACCCTGTGTACTCCGCTGCAGAGGAGGAAGAGATACACCAGAGCCTGGTGCAGGATTTCACAATACTCTTTTCCCGCACCAGCCAGATCCAGCAGGAGAGGGCTGCACTGTGGCAAGACCTGGTCCATCAGGTAAATGACATAGGCACACATAACCGGACATATGAGCAGGTACGCCATCATTGCAGTGATTTAATTAGAAATGTCCGTCAGCGTGCGTCGGATATCCACAGGCAGCAGCTTGCCACAGGTGGTGGGGTGGCTAGACATCCCCCCTCACCAGACTGGAGGGACTACTCCTAAGTGTTGTGGCTCCAGCCCGACAGCAACAGCAGCAGCATACATGTGTAATAATGGAGGCTGGAGCCACCCAGCAGCAGGACATGGAGCATGCAGGTAACATGCCATGTGTATAGTTGACTGTCCTGTACACTGTTAGGTTATGCATGTGTGAGGTGTGTCCTCGGTTTGCAGCTATAATCTTGGTAATTATTGTGCAAGAGTGATATTCTCAATATCAGCAGTAGACCTGTGGAAGCTAACTGTTGCACTGAACTGTATCATACTCACAGTATCAATGGCACAGTTGCGCCCACTGACAATAAATGTCTCATTTCTGCAGGTCCCTCTGGTGTAACAGCAAGGCAGCCTATCCATGCTGGTGAGTGTGTAATAACATTACCTTCAATACTCTTGATACTAATAGTAATAATAGGCTGAAGCAGTAGTGCTATGTGTTTGATTGCAGGTGTGTTTGTGTCTGTGTGTTGATATCTCATATACTGAGGAGTGTGCATGTGTGCATGTGTGCATGTGCCCATGTGTGCATGTGTGCATGTGTGCATGTGCCCATGTGTGCATGTGTGCATGTGTGCATGTGCCCATGTGTGCATGTGTGCATGTGCCCATGTGTGCATGTGTGCATGTGTGCATGTGTGTATCAGTGATGACATTGTGTACACATTGTAAACTGTGTTTCCTGTCTTACTCCCACAGGTTCTGGTGCTGCTCTAGTGTTGTGCAACAGGGAACCTGAATCAGCTGCTGTGGATAGTGATAATGATGATACCTGTGTAATGGCACAGGGAGGTGTGCCAGGGTCCGTCATTGGTCAGCCAATTGACAGTACACAACTGTCGACCCCATCAATGTGCACAGTCATCCTGCCAATACATCCTTTGTCACCAATGTCCCTAGGTGATGGACAGGATACAGTGGGCATTGACCAGGGTAATGTGGTATCGGTGGCACATGCATCCCCAAACAGCAGCCATGGCCAGGGTCCTGACATGGTACCACACAGGCAGACATCCAGGGGTTCTCGTGGGAGCATCCGTGGGCGTACCACCCCTGTCAGACGTGCCCACAGAGGTCTTTCAACCTCAGCTATGTTTCGGGCTGTAATGCAGGCACAGTCACGTATGGAACGGTAAACCAGACAAGGCCTGAGGGAGCTGAGAGCATGTCGCACAGCTATGAGTGACAGTATGCGTGATGTTGCAGCTGTCATTTCCCCCTT
>NC_056728.1:1135483312-1135498546 GCF_019279795.1 Protopterus annectens | reverse complement strand
AGGGAAAAAAAAATAAGTGTTTCAAATCAAACTCACCTAAAATATAGTGCAGGGGGAAAAATAGGGTAACAAAAGGGGGGGGGTTTAAAATTGATTTGCAGATGTTATCCAGTTCGGACATCTACATTTATGGTAGGTACAAAACTGTACTATGTCCTTCATGGATGCATCTGCAGTCATAACAACTGGGCTGGGTAGAATACCATAGCCAACTAGGGGGAGGAGGATAAAGGTAGATTATAGTGTTTAAGATCCCTTGCAGTACAGCAGTGGCAAACCCTGCTCGGGATCTGAAATATAGAGGCAAATTATAATGCTTGGCAAATGTATGCACGGAGGTCCAAGTAGCCGCTTCAATAATGTCTTTGCAGCCACTCCTCGTAAGAAGGCTGTGGTAGTGGCTGTTGCCCTTGTAGAATGAGGTCTTATGTTCTGTGGAATTGGTTTTCCATGGAAGGAGTAACAGAATCGTATGCAATTTCCTATCCATTTGGAGATTGTCTGTTTGGAAATTGCTTTTCCCTCTCTTCCTGTTGCATAGGCCACAAAAAGTTGGTCAGTCTTTCTGCTGCTTTTGGTTCTGTCCAAGTAGTAGCGTAGCTGTCTATGTACATCCAAGGTATGCGGTGCAGTATTCTTTCCCTCTGTTTTGTGGGTTGGGAAAGAAGGTAGGTAGGTGGATTGCCTGGTTTAAAGACACACCTTGGATACCACCTTAGGCATAAAATGTTGGATTAGTCCTCATGGCTACTCTATCTTGGTGTAAGATTAGGAAGGGTTGCACCGCCATTAAGGCCTGTAGTTCTGAAACCCTCCTTGCTGAGGTAATTGCCAGTAGGAAAGCAGTTTTCCATGACAGGTGTTGTAAGTCTGCTGTTGCTGCTGGCTCAAAGGGTGATAGTGTCAACTTTTCTAGTACGTAAGTTTAAGTCCCAAGCTGGTAATGGTGGTTTTCTTGGAGGTTTTACATTCTTGATTCCTCTGAGAAATTGTCTGAGCAGAGGGTGTGAAAAAACAGGTGGATCAAAGCTGTATTCTGCTGAAATAGCTGATGCATGTATCTTGATGGGAGGAGTAGGACAGGCCTGAATGGAGAAGTTCGCCAGATACTCCAGGATGTTAGGCATATCTATGTTTGACACATCTTTTCCTCTTTCAGAACTCCAACTGACAAACCTTTTCCATTTTCCAGCGTAGTTCCTTCTTGTTGAAGGTTCATGGTTTCAAGAATAATGTCTTTAACTCTTTGGGAAAGTTCCTGATTAGCTGCTGCTATGTGATGTTCCATGCAGTTAGTTGTAAGGTTTTCAGGTTTTGATGTATGGTGCTGTAGTTGTTCTGAGTTAGCATCAAAGGCATCAGGGTATTGGCCACATGTTGTTCGAGACAAGCTCCTTAGTAGTGGATACCAGTGTTGTCTTGGCCAGTTTGGAGCTATCAGGATTATCCTTGGACGTTCTTCCTTGATTTTTAGGAGTACTTTGTGTATCAAGGGAGAGGTGGGAATGCATAAACTGTTAGGCCCTTCCAGCTGAAGGAGAGCGAATCCACTTTCCATGCTAGTGGGTGAATGTCTCAGCAGAATTTTTGAGTTGGTGATTGTGAGGAGATGCAAATAGATCTATCTGAGGCATTCCCCACTTCTTTGTAATGGTCCTGAAGATGTCTGGGTGCAGGTGCCATTCTGTGAGCATCTGATGTGGTCCTGCTTAAAATGTCCGCTAGAGTATTTTCTTTTCCTGGTACAAATCTTGCTTGCAGCTGAATGTTGTAGCTGAGTGCCAGGGTCCACAGTTCCAAAGTCATTCTGCATAGGGGGAATGAGTGCCTCCCTGTTTGTTGATGTACCACATGACTGTGGTGTTGTCTGTCCTTATCAACAGTTGGCCCTCTTTGAGAAATGGTCTGAACTTTTGGATAGCCAGTTTACTGCCAGCATTTCTTTTAGGTTGATGTGCAGGTGAAGTTTATCCTGAGTCCACAATCCTTGCACGCATTTGTCCAGCATGTGGGCCCCCATCCTAGGTCTGAAGCATCTGTTGTAATGCCTGGCTTGCTTGACATCTGTGAAAGGGAAGGCCTGGGTTGGACCGGCATGCCTGGGCCCACCTATAGGAACTCCTGCTTTAAGCATGGAATTAGTGGGATTTGCTCGAGGCTGTGTCTGTGTTGGGACCATAAATCTTGAGGTACCACTGTAGTTTTCTCATATGTAGCCTGGCAATGGAACCAAATTATGCATGATGCCATGAAGCCCAAGGCCTGCAGAACTTTCTGCTGTTAATTTGTTCAGCTTTGTTAGCTACAAGAAGTAAAGAGGGAGTTCTTTTGTTTTTCTGTAGTTAGGAATGCCATTTGTTTCACTGTGTCCAATTCCGCCTCCCAAGAATGTCCTTGTTTGGGAAGGTATCAGTCTTGACTTTTGTAGATTGACTGTGTATCCCAATGCTTGTAGCAAGTAAATGACCCTTTGCAAATCTGTTGTCAACTTGCTTTTGTTGTCCCCTTGTAGCAGGCAGTCGTCCAGGTATGGGTAAATATGAATTCCTGCAGTCTGCAGTATGCATTACTGATGCCAGGCATTTTGTGAATACTCTGGGCAGTAGATAAGCCAAAAGGCAATGCTGAGAATTGATAGTGCTCTGATCCTGCAAGAAATCTGAGGTATCTTCTGCAGATTGGCTCTAATAGGGACGTGCAGGTATGCCTCCTTGAGATCTAGAGTTACCAGCCAACACCCTTGCCCAGCATGGGAAGAAGTTGCTGTAGGGTCAGCATTTCTGAATTTTGGGACAATGATGTATGTATTCAAGGTGGACAGGTCTAGAATTGGTCTCCAACTTTTTTCCTTTCTTGGAACTAGGAACAGTCTGGAGTAGAACCCTTTCCTTTCTCTGCTGCAGGCACTTTTTCCACAGCTCTCATGTTTGCTAACTCCATTATCTGTTGTAAAGCTTCTGTTTTTGATTTGGAGGTAGATTTGGCATTCCTCTTTGATTGGTATAGTGTGGAAGTGGAATCGCAACCTTGATGTATAATTTGTAGAATCCACTTGTCTTTTGTTATGTGGTGCCAGTTCTTTTGCAAAAAAAGTTAACCTTCCGCCTAGTGGAGCTGCTATTTGGTGCCTGGTGGGCGGTTTTAGGAGTAAGTCACTGTGGCTGTGTTGAAGTAGTGGCAGTGGCTGTGTCTGTGCCTCTGTTGTTACCTTGCCACTGTCGTCCTCTGTAGGCACTTCCTCTGGTTTGGTTTCTGCCTCTGGAACGCCTATTCCTGCCCCTTTGAAATCTTGTGGAGTCAGGAAAGGACCAATTCTTGGCAGGCCAGTTCCTGCTAAACCTTGGGGTTGAACCTGCAGGAAATCTTTTAACAGTTTGAACTGATTTTGCTTTTTCTTCCATTTTCTTCATAACCTGCTGGGCAGGTGCACCAAACAAACTTGTCTTATCCATAGGAGCATCTAACAATTTAGCTTTAACATGATCTGGTAGAGCTTGCTCCTTTAGCCATGCGTGCCTTCTTATCACTGTGCCAGTCATGGCTGATCTAAATGAAGCCTCCAGTGCATCATAGGCACATTTTAAGGAATGGTTACTAACCTGTTGTATGTTATTTACCATTTCTAATACATATTTCTTGTCAAGAGCTTCATCAGTGGTTAATTTTTTAGTTAACTGATCAAGCATAAACTCTTGGTATTGTATCATGTGAAACTGGCAGTTTAAAGCTCTACCTGAGAGAGTAGCTGAAGTGTATACTTTTTTACCCCATCTGTCTAATGACCTTGCTTCCCTTTCAGAAGGAGTAGGGTTCTTAGCTATGGTCGCGGCAACTGCCTTGGGACCCTGGGATATAGTTTCTGGGTCTGCAAGGGGGGCCTTGTAAAGGTGGTGATGAGTGTCTGGCACCCTGTAAAATCTGTCTGGTTTGGCAGGGGCTGGAGGTAATGAGTCTGGAGCAGAGCAGACATCATTAAAAGCCGCCATCTACCACAGAAAGAACAGAGGTATAGCTAAGGGCCTGTGCTGTGGAAGGTGCAGAAAGGTTCTAAGCCTTTTTCGAATCTGAGAATTTTTGTTGCTGCCATTGAACTGCTCTCGCATGGCATGCAAGGTTTCCCAAAGGAGAATTCTTCAGGAGGAAGTAGGCTGGAATGGATTCTTCAGCATCAGAATCCTCAAAATTAGAAAAGGGGGCCTCTGGCTGGTCAGTAATGTCTGATTCATCTGCAGAATCATCAGAGGACACTGGCTCAGGGGGCTCTGCCCTAGGTCTCTTATCTGGGGGCTGAGAGGCCCTGTCTGGGTGAGGTTGAGATCCTCTAATTAAAGAAATCAAATCTTCTGCCAAGATGAGCATTTGAGAACTGGAAGTGGGCCTGGTTGAGGGTGGTTTAACAGGCACTGATTTGGTAGACTTGGCTGCTTTTAGCCCTGGCGGCCTTAATGGACATGGGAGCTGGAGGCCTAGCAGCACCACGTTGCTGGGGTAGAGACATCCAGGGGAATGGTGTCTGATAAGTCAGTGGGTAAAGTTTCAGAGGCCGATTCAATATTTGTAGCAGGGGCTTCAAGAGTAGAGATAGATTCGGCTGTACCTATATCAGTTTTCTCGGTTTCGGCCGAAACCGAGACACTCATGGGTTTGCTTAAGCGTGGTTTCAGCCGAAACCGCTGGACCGCGAGTGTCGGTCTTTTTCTTTGCGCTTTGGCAGAAAGTGTAGTCGGAGGTTCCGGACGACATAATGTAAGCAAAGTCAGAACCGAAAACTGTTCTGCAAACTCCGACCGACGCCTAAGCCGCCGGCCGGTTGAAGAAGCACAGGCCGAACAGGCTGCTACGCCGGGCTGGGCCTAAACAAGGCAGACAGTAAGAATGGAAATCTTTATGAGGTATTTGTTTCACAGGTTAAACAATTATTAACTTTTTCTGACATCGGCTGAGGCAAGAAAGAGTCCCCAACGGGGTACTTAGCTTTGAAGTCTTCAAGTAGTATTCGTAGAAAATCTCTGATCCGACCGACCGCACTTTGCTAACGGCTTCTGCGTCGGGCGCCACGCCGCAAGAAAGACCGAGGAAGATGGCGCCGGCTGATGCCTTTATACCAAGTCCAACAGAGATGACGCCGGATGAAGAGCGACATCAGTCAAGCCGGACCCGGACTTTGGAATCCGGCCGACTGACGGGCTGCCTGACGACAGGACAACCCAGCTGTTATGACTGCAGATGCATCCATGAAGGACATCACCATTTGTTACAAGATCAAGTTTCCTTACCCCAGAGAATCAGATTTTCATTCATTATACTTCAGGCCCCTCCAGATTCCATTAGTCCTTATATTTTTGTGCTGAGCAATTTTTTTTTTTTTTGCTGTATAACACTGTTTCTGTGGTATTAAACTACGGAGACTTACTAGTAAAGTACTTATCTTCTTGTGAATAGGAGAAGTGTAGTAATATCAGGTTACTTTAGATCCTTGTATTTTATTTATTCATTTTTTCGTGACTTGTCAGATGCATGCCTTTAGTCTCTTGAACAGGCTTTACAAGTAAGTTATGAGAGAATTTTTGTGAACAATTATTAGCATATGCTTAATGACTTTTGTTTGGAATCAGTAGGCTTAAAGTTTAGATTTATTAGGTAGGGGGTCTAAATGGTTTTAAGATGCTACACTATAGCCAATGATGAGTCTTACGATTCAAGCTGACTTTGAAGGTGCCTTTGATAATGTGGATTTACAGGAACAGTCAATGTCTGAAAGTGTTTCATTTACTTTTAATTGGAGTGCTAGTGTATTTTGGTGTTACTTTTTGTTAGTAGAGTTATTTTATTTATTTATTATGTTTAAGTCATTGTGGCTATTTATAAAAAGATAAGTGTTAATATACATTTGTACAGAGATGTTTTATTTATTTATTTTTCTTTATTTAGACATTAAGCTTCTCTTGAGGTTATAGTAGTCAGCACATGTAGGATTTTTCGAAGTTTATTCATTTACTTATTATTGTTAAATATATATGTACATGTATGTCACTGCAGATATAGGTATAGGTGTAAGAAAGGATTATTCTAAAGTGATCTTGTGGCATACTTTTGTAGGGCAGGATCAGGTGTACATGTATGCATTTATTGTTTTTATTTAATGGGATCTGTATGTTATGGCTTGCATATTTGTGTGCTTTTATTCTGATATTGTGTTAAGTATCTGGATTTGTATGGTATTTGTGCATGCTTTGTGGCACTGTTCACTTATGTGTATGTTGGTCTGTTTTAGTGTACTGCACATGTTGTGCTTAATGTTGGTTTTGTGCTGTGTAGATAAGTATATATTTTATTTTGGAGATGAGTATGTTGTGCTTTGCATTTCTTTTGAGATGAGTTGCATATACTGTATGCTGCTAGAATTGAGTTTTGGGGAATATGTTTATTTTATTTGTAAACATGGGACATACTTTATTTAGGTTCAATTAATTTTTTATTTGATAACTGGGTAGTGGACATGTCAGCTGACCCTACTTCAGCAACAATCCAGGCTATAAAACAGCAAAAAGTCAAAACATACTCTTACAATACAAAAAAATGCAACACTATTATGAACAAAATGCTTTAATAGCAATTAATAAACAAGGCTCTAAGTATGCACAAAGGCATATGCCTAATAAAAATAACATTTGTTAAACAAGAGCAAAGTTATGAACACAAAGGTTACTGGTTTACAGCACAATATGTATAGTACAGTACATAACATAAAGCGTTTCCTTTACTCACTTCACAATTCAGTGCAGTAAAGTTTTAAACATCAGTCTTCTCTTGTCCATTAAGTTCTGAAAAGTAGATATGGTGTACTACTGGTTAATCATTTACGTCATTTATCACTTATTTACAGTGGTGCCGGTAGGTGATGAATGCTGGGGGTGGGGCAGAAGGCAAAAAGGCCACTTAGTGTTCTCACTGGATGTTTTTTTATGTCTACTGCCATAACAGAGGCAAATCAGTGATATAAAATGCATGTAGTGTAAATATGAGTTACATTTGGAATGACTGCACAAAATTTTATAGAAACATTCACATGAAGCTAATATTACATCTGTACGGTATGTGATCCAGCAGACTTCCATTCAAAAGTTAGAGAAAAGGTGTAGTAATGCTGTAACACACTTACTTTTGGCACAGAGACAGCAACCACCACAGAATAGTGCTGGGAAGCTGTTAAACACCTCATTCAGACTGTTAAACACTCAGTCGGACTTCAAATAAAGGGTTAAACAGCTTCCCACTGCTCTTTTATAGTGATCACTGACTGTTGTTACTGCCTTAGTGTGTGACTAAAGCTAACTCTAGTACTTAATAAAAGCTTGTTAAAAATGTTTCTGATATCAGAATGGTGCTTAACAATCATAATCTTTCCTCTAATTTCCTGCATAATCATAGTGATCCATACACCACAAGTCATTATCTTTCAAAAGTAAGACATAAAATGCATCACATATCATCTAGATACTGGCACGTATGCACAACTCAGGCTGTAGAAGTAAAGTTTGATACAGACTTATTAAGGGTTCCTGCCATGGAACCCTGTTCTACAACTGGCCTTGTTCAGAAGTTTACAGAGAGGCTTGCAACAGCTTGATTGGGGGTAGTGAGGGCTGGGAAAAGTGAGATTATTTTTTTTTTAATTCTCCTTGCAATCAAAACTCAGAGGTCTGCACAGAAAATCATTGTAACTTATTTGAGACTGAAGAAAGTGTGGTCTTTATTTCTCTAATTTTCCTTTCAGTTAAACATTAAATATAAGGACAGAAGATCACTGTGACTTTTATGGGGTTGTGACAGTTGTGGTTATTATTTTTTTAACTTTTCACACAATCAGTATGCTGTATAGGAGTAACAGGCTGGAAAACATGACTGTGATAATTCTTTTTTTTCTTTTCTTTTCTCACAATCACATATCAGAAGTGTACACAGATGGCTAATTTTGGTAGGTAGGGGTAAGGAGGCATATTGTGAATGTACATCTTAGATCAATAAGTTAAAACATGTTACTATATTCTGGTTGGTAGATGGATACACAAGAGGTAACTGCTTTTTAGGGGGGAGCTGAAGAAGCAAGCTCTATGATGTGTGACAGCAGCAACTTGAAATATGTGACTGAGGTAATTTATTCATTCATTTTATCCCAATTTAGCATCAGAGGGATATATATATATCTATCTATATATATATATATATATATATATATATATATATATATATATATATATACACACATATATACATATATATATATAATATATATACTTTTTCTTTTAACAAGGAGGAAGGCTTTGCAGGCATTTATCTTCTCAGTTTATTGGGAACTACTTTTTTCTCAACTTTGATCATTAAGCCTTGGGCACACTTATGTCTACAATGAAAAAAAAAAATAAGACTATATTTCTTTAGTTAGTTATGATTTTTGTCCAGGCCATAATTGTAACAAAATGCTTTGGGAAAAAAAGCTCTAAAATGTACCTCACAGTATCTAGAATCCTATGGCTTCTGAGTAGCAAAGTAGCCTCCAGACTATCAGCTTAATTCTATTATTTCCACAGCATTGCACTGCAGTCGCGGGCCAATTAGAGAGTAGTGTACATGTAGGAAGAAAAAGAAAAGAATGAATACATTTCTTTCTTTTAGTCATGACCTGTTGACTTTTTGGTCATTACTGGCTCAAAATGTTTGGAAAAAAGCTTGAAATACAACTCAGCCCGCCCAGAACCCATTGGCTTCTGGGGACTGAGACCGCCTTAATTTGATTATTCTCGCTCATTTATTGTGGTGTACGCTTGACTAATTAGGATAAGCTGAGTGAGTACCAAACATCTGAAGAGTACAACAAAGCAAGACAAAACAAAAAAAGGTAATCTGAATGATGTGTCAAGGCCAGGACTGGGGGGAGTATGGGGGCAGTGGACAGTGAGGGGCCCATAGAGTCCTTTTCCCAGGGTTTCATTTCGCCAAAAGCCAGAGAAAATATATCAACAAGGTTTGTTATTCTCCATAAAACATTTTATAACACTGTCACAACTGGATATGAAAAGAAGGCATGCAAGATGTTTGGTTTTGCAGATTTCTAATATACAAAAACTTTTGACTGTATCTTTATTTATTACTTCATATCATATACCTGGTTGCATAACAGTGTTAAACATGCCCTTGCACACACGCCTCCTCAAGCTACTGAGTTTAAGTTTAGCTACTAGCTTTGTCTCTGATGAGTGGAGCAATGTCATGGTGAGCCTCATCCTTAAGGGAGGTCTTACAACTGACCTAGGAAGTTAAAATCCTATCAGCCTTACATGGCTTAGCTGCAAAACAATGCTGTGTATATTATCTCACCATGAACTGTGATATCAAGACTCTTGTTTGACTTGACCCCAACAGTTTAATTTAGAAGGACAGATCCTGTCTATTTAACCTGATAAACTTCTTCGAGGGTTACCGAGGCTGTGGATGGTGGTCATGCAGCGAAGGCCTTCAACACCATCTCCCATGCTGGCATCACAAAAAACGAATTGCTTTAAAAATCGACCATATGTGTTAAGACAGAAATCAAACAGGCTGAAAGACAGAACTCACAGTATGAGTTGTGCATGCTTCTACTCATCAGAAAACATGAAAGTGACTAGTGTCATCTCTCAAAACTGGGACATGTCCTTGGTATTTACTTCTCAGAACTCCAAGTGAGAGACAAGACCTCTAGCTAACAAAGACTGCAAATGAATACAAACTGGAGGTTCCTGTAAGGTTACCCAATGACACCCAAACTCTGCTGAATGAACCCTCCCTAGTAAACACTTCATGCTCTAAAATGAGCTCAAACTAAATGCAAAAAGTGTAGTAGCACTTTGGTACACAATTTACTCCCACTCATCATACTGTATAGCCAACACACCACTACAAAATGAAAACTTTGTCAAGGACAAAAGTCTGTACAACATGTGTCTGTACAAATATGGATATGCAATAGACATGGGCATCCTGAGACAATGTAACAATTGTTTCATGTTTGCAGATAAATCATTTAATCCTTAAGGAAACAAACACAGTATGCGAGATGCACATACATAATTTCACTGCAGGCAAAATTCACCAAACACCACACATAGTTCCCAACAGCAAAGCCTATAAGGCAAGCAAACACATTACCTAACACTCCATTATACAGAAACCCTGCTCCTCAATCTGAATGAAGAGAAAAATAACTAGTTAGTTGCTTATCTGGAGCCAGGATCTGCCAAGTTAACACGCACTCAAGTCACTACACCACAGGTACCAGTATGACTCTATCATAGTCCATGAAGTGTTAATGACCAGAGACATACTTATCTGGACTATGAAGAGAGAGACATTATTGAGGTCTCTGAATATGTGTTTTAGGCAGGTATGTGCCTTGCATTGAGCAGCATTCTACTGTAATCTTCACCAAGGATGGTGACACTGTATGAACAAAAGATGACCGACTTCCATAACTGTCTTAGTTTCTGGTGTCTTTCCAATGGGATTCAATATTTGTCAGCAGGGGAGGACATGGTTAACAAACCACATTGTTTGGCAAAGGATGGTCTGTACCTGTCTCTGCTAGGGCTTCTGAATACTGGCTAAAACTTTATCCACCCCCAAGCCTTTTTAGCAATGCAAAATTGACAAACCTGCTGACATTGCAAATAAATCGAAAGAAACCTTAAAGGTGCTACTGCTCAATGCTAGAGCCTAAACAAGAAGCTCCAAACCCACTCTGGAGAATATAAACATCTGAGCCATTACCAAGACATGGTTTAAATCTGCACAAAGTACTAAGGAGAGCAAAGCTTCAGTACCTTCCACACATTTAGACTATCAGCTGCACAAACAGCTTTAAAAGGTAGAGGAGTCTCAATCTACATTAGTAACAAGTACAATTCAAGGTAAGTTAAACAGGAATATCCCCTGGAATTTATCCAACTGCAAAACCACTATAAACAAAATCCCATACCATAATATCATCCTAGCAAGCTGCAGGTCACCCTCTATGTCCCTAGAATCCCATAGCTCGTACTTCAGATTTACTGGAAGCACTCACCATTGAAAGAAAACTATACATGGGAGACTTTAACTATCACCTGTAGATTGGGAAATACATACCACCTCAAATTTGAAAGGGATGTAAACAACCATTCCTAGATTTTAACACAAATACCTTTCACCAGTTACTGCACACACCCACCAGAGGTTCAAACATACTGGACCCAGTAGTCACCAATATGGGAAAGTGCTACACCCCCACCCTCCTTAGCATCACATCCCTCTGTTGAGGTTGGACTACAAAGCTGTCTCCTTCAAAATAAAAATCAACTTGGTAGACCCAGCAAACCCTGTAACAGTTAGATCTATTCCAAAGCAACCATATTCTATAAAGGATAGTTTGTCAAAATTCAGTGCTCCTTCCAACACTGTGTGTTCACAGGAATGTATGTGGAATTGTTCACAGAGACCATGTAAATGACTATATAGAGGCTGCTGTACCTTCTAGAACTAAGCCCAAAGTAAAATTTAAAAGCAAACCACACTGGTGAAATCCTAACCTTAATAAGGTACATAAGTCATGTCTAAATTTTGTTAAAGCAAGTCCCATAATGACAGGAGCTATTTAATCAACTAGATAAGAAACTAAGTAGACTAATTACATCAATCAGGGACAATTATGAGGTCAAGATATCCTCACAGGCTAAAGACAACCACACAGCCTTCTATAGCTATATCTGAAACCTCACAAGCAGCATGCAACAGTTTGCCAAACTGGCCTAATATGTAAAGCCATGGAATTAGAAGTTATGTACTCACCATAACGTTCCATCTGAGTAGGTGTATTCATTTGTCTGCAACCTGTGGGTTATGGATCCGATATCGGATCCGAACCGGCATGGTTTTCCAGCTATGGATCCAAGCTCTCAGCCTCCCTCACTCCATAATGCCCTGCTCTACCCTCATGACCTCAGATCGAGTTTGCTTAAAGCAACAATACCCTAAAAAAAGGGTAACAAGGAATATGCAGGAAACTGAAAGGCCAGGGGATAGAGGGCGGATGGCGTTGCAGACAATGAATACACCACTCAGATGGAACGTTATGGTGAGTACATAACTTCTAAATCTGAAGTAGGATATTCATTTGTTCAACCTGTGGACAGAGTCCCAGCTACCTGAATCTTGGGCGCCATCATGGAAGGATATTCCAGAGCACCATGGAGCCAAAGGATGCTCTACCCCTAGATGCAAGATCCAACTTATAGTGAGAAATAAATGTATGAGATGAAGCCCACGTGGCTGCTGCACAAATATCATCTAGAGGAATCCTAGCCTTGAAGGCTGCCGAGGTAGATACTGACCGCCGAATGGGCATGAACACCCTCAAAAGGGCCTTCCTGACGCTTGATAAGCCAATAAAATGCACTGTGAAATCCAGCGGGACAGAGAAACTTTAGAAATTGGCTTGCCCAAATTGAATTTTGCAAAGGAAATAAACAGCTGGTCGGATTGCCTATGACCAGCTGTCCTGTTGAGATAAAATCTAAGTTGCCTGTGAACATCTAGTGAGTGTAGCTTATATTCACCTTTTGTTTTCATACTTAGGGAAGAAAACAGGGAGGTTAATGGATTGATTGATGTTTGCTCAAGGCCACAATAGAAGTTTTATTTTAGGAAGGAAGGACGGGGTTGGTCCTGAGGGAGACACACGGTCCGATGAAATACCAAGTAAGGAGGTTTAGCTGATAAAGCTTGAAGTTCAGAAACTCTCTTGGCTGATGTAATTGGCTACCAAAAGGCTGTCTTGTAGGACAAGAATTTGAGATCCGACAGTCAAGTCCGCTGGCTCGAAAAGGGGGAGCTGTCAAGAGCCTGTAGGACCAAAGAAAGGTCCCAAGGAGGAACTGCTTGCTTCTATAGGGGCCTGAGAAGGAAAGTACCTTTAAGAAACAAGCTTTGCACAATTTGGCTGACATAAGAGGATTTCAGACTCTTTGACCAATGTGATAGTGGAGAAATTGCCGCCAGTTGAACTTTGACTGTGGAACTGCTGGCACCATCATTAAAGAGAGAGGTTAGAAAATCAAGCACTACAGGGAGAGGAACTGAAGGGATTTGAAATTTGCCGCCCGCCCCACACAGAGAAACGCTTCCATTTGCTTCTCGTAAACCTTCTCAGTGGATGGTTTATGAGCCGCCACCAAAATAGCCTTTACCGTGAAGAAATACCGGAGTCCTTATCAAGAGTGGAACTGGAGCAGCCAAGCCGGTCAGCTTCAGGTTGTCCAGGTTCGAGGAGGACAAAAATGCAGGATGGATGGGATATCAGATCCGAATGTGGGATTCAGAATCCAAGGAGGATTCACCGAGTGAGAACTTAGAAAGGAAACCAGATCTGTCAATGAGGCCAGAACGGAGCAATGGAGAACTCTCATTCTGCAACCCACCCGAGAGAGGCTTTCTGATGAAGAACTGCAGCATCAGAGTGCAAGGGTAGTGGATAGGCATACAGAGACCGGGTGGCCACATGCACCAGAGAGCTGCCTTCTTTTGGGTACCTCCGGGAGGAGGTATTAGGACAAAAACTGTCGCGACGGTGTTTGAGGGAGAAGCAAGAGATCGTGCATGAAGGGCCCCAATCGCGCGTAATATGCCCTCGGCCACTTGACAATTGAGAGACCACTCGTGGCGGGGTCAGAATGGTGCGACTGAGCTTGTCCGGCTAGGATGTTGGACCGACCTCGAAATGTGCTAAGTTAAGTGAGAAAGCGACAGGAGATTGCCCATTCCCAAACTCTCATGGCCTCTCTACAAGAGGGTATGCACCCTTGTTCCCCTTGCTTGTTGATGTACCAGACAACAGACATATTGTCCGATTGAATCGCAATTGTTCCTTAAGGGAAGAAAGTCCTAAAGTGCCAGCAATTCGCTAAGAGCACTGCTCTCATCTCTAGAACATTGATATGCAGTAAGGTTCTCTTCTGAATTGCTCCACGGCCTTGACTGTCCGCTCAGTGCCCCCCCACCCGAGGCGGAGGCGCCCGTGGTCACCGTCATGCGGGCAGAGGGGAGAAGAATAAAATGTATGCGACTGTGGAGATCCGGGGAGTGGAGCCACCAGCAAGAGGGACCGCTTGCAAGCCTTGCTATTGATCGCTATGGGATGATGCATGGGGAGAGCAAGGTATGACCACTGTACTAAGAGCGCCAGCCCACTCGTAGAATGCGCATATTGAGCCTCCGCAAGAGGAAGAAGTGCTATAGTCAAGCCATGGACCCTAGAGCCCTCAGGACCAACCTCCGCTTGGAACAGAACTTGAATGGAGAATGGCCTGCACCTGGAGCTGCAGATTTAGAACTCTGTCCGCGAGTGAGGAAGGCTCGTAGAAACTCCTTGTGTCTAGTCTGGCCCCTATGGGAAATCTAAGAGCTGTGTGGGCTGCTAGGTTGGACTTGTTTGTATTTATTGGTGATGCCCAGAAATGGAGCAAAGATGGAGAAAGGAGTCTCAGCCAAGAGAAGTATAGATGCCTTGTTGGGGCGTGTGTAAGGGAGCCAGTCGTCCAGGTAGGGAAAAGACCTGCACCCCTGAAGCTCAGGTGGGTCACCGCTACCACTGCTAGTACTTTTGGTAAACACCCTGGGGCCGTGGTGGAGACCAAAAGTGGGAAGGAACCCGGAACTGCAGTGACTTTGGCTCCCCAGCCGGAAGCCGGAGAAACCTCCTGGAGCGCTCGTCCATCAGGATGTGGTAGTGCATCGCTGGCCCTTGAGATCTATATCGAGTTAACATCCAGTGATCTTCTTCCCAGAAGGGGAGAATAGATTGCAGAGTGACCATTCGAATTTTTCTTTTCTTTTGGACCGCCAGATTCAAGAGAGAGAGGTCTAGGATTGGTCTTAGTTCCCTCCGCCTTTTTGGCACTAAAAAAGAATCTTGGGAGTGAACCCTGATCCGGATCTGGTCTGGGGAACGGGCTGGATGGCTCTTTTCTTTAGCAGATGTACTAATTTCTTGCCAAAGCGGCCTCCCTTTGACCGGGTGGTACGTCTGGGGAGGGACTTGCATCTTTTGAAGGTGAAGGAAAGGAATGCGATATCCCCTGGATATGATTTGGGAGAACCCAGCGGCCCCATGTTATGGACTCCCATGCCGCTTATAGGTGCCCCGAACGCCCCCTCACTGCCTCC
>NC_056728.1:1135447499-1135482812 GCF_019279795.1 Protopterus annectens | reverse complement strand
TTTTTCCCATTTTGAAACCCCCCTGTTTTTCCCATTTTTCCTCTGTTCTGCTTGCATCGTTTCATTATCCACGGACACTGATAGGTGCAATTACTATTGCAGGCAGGCTATGATATTCAGCAGTTTAGGTTGCTCATCGCCAGCTGACATTGACACGCCTCCAGGCGTAGCTTAGTAACACCCCATGCACTCATGCACGTGTCCTATGCACGTGGATGTGGTAGCGGCGCACCTTCATTAATATGCATGTGGCGCTACTACACCATTTATATACCACACGGCCAGCGCAGGCCTTACACTGGCCTTGCGCCGAGCTTCATGAATCTGGGGGTATATCTATGCTTTGTTCCTTTTAGATGCGCCATACCTGTCTTTTATTCCCCATTTTAGATACACTGTATCTGTCCTTTATTCCCCATTTTAGATGCACCATATCTGTGCATTTTATCCTTTTAGATGCGCTGTACCTGTCCTTTATTCCCATTTTAAGTGCAGTATATCTGTCCTTTATTCCCCATTTTAGATACACTGATACAATGTTCCTGTCCTTTATTCTTCACTTTACATACACTGAATCAGTGTTTCCCCCATTTTAGATACACCATATCTGTGCATTATTCCTTTTAGTTGCACTGCACCTGTCCTTTATTCCCCATTTTAGGTGCAATGTATCTGTTTTTCCCCATTTTAGGTGCACGCTGTAACTGTCTTTTATCCTCCAATTTAGATGCACTGTACCTGTTATTTATCCAATTTTTAGATGCACTGTGTCTGTCCTTTATTCCCCATTTTAGATACATTGTGCCTGTCCTCTATTCCCCATTTAGATTCACTGTATCTGTCCTTTATGCTCCACTTACAGATGCACTGTACCTGTCATTTATTCCCCATTTGAGATACACTGTATGTGTCCTGTATTTTCCATTTTGGATAAACTGATACACTGTACCTGTCCTTTATTCCTCATTTTAGATACACTGTTTCTATCCTGTATTTCCCATTGTAGATACACACTGAACCTGTCCTTTTTCCCCTTCTTAGATGCACACTGTATCTGTCTTTTATTCCCCATTGTAGATACACTGTATCTGTCCTTTATTCCCCATTTCAGAAGCACTGTACCTGTCCTTTATTTCCCATTTTAATTACACTGCATCTGTCCTTCTTTCCCCATTTTAGATGCACACTGCACCTATTTATTCTCCATTTTAGATACACTATATCTGTCCTTTAGTCCCCATTTTATATGTACTGCACCTGTCCTTTATTCCCCATTTGAGATACACTGTGCCTGTTCTTTATTCCCCATTTTAGATACACTGTACCTGTCCTTTATTCCTCATTTTAAATGCAATGTCCCTGCTTTTTCCCCATTTTTGATGCGCGCTGTACCTGTCTTTTATCCCCAATTTAAATGCATACTGTACCTTCCCTTTATTGCCCATTTTAGATGCACTGTACCTGTCCTTTTGTCCCCATTTTACAAACACTGTATCAGTCTTTTTCCCCATTTTAGATACACTGGATCTGTAGTTTATTCCTTTTAGACGCACTGTACCTGTAATTTATTCCCATTTTAGATACACTGTATCTGTCCTTTATTCCCCATTTTAGATGCACTGTATCTGTCCTTTATTCCCCATTTTAGATACACTGTATCTGTCCTTTATTCCCCATTTTAGATGCACATTGGTAGCTGTCCTTTATTCCTCATTTTAGATGCACTGTACATGTCCAATATTCCCCATTTTAGATAAACTGTATCTATCCTTTATTCCCCATTTCAGATGCACCCTGTACCTGATCTTTTTTCCCATCTTGGATGCACACTGTACCTGTCCTTTATCCCCCAATTGTTGATGCACTATATATGTCCTTTATTCCACATTTTAGATGCACTGTACCTGTCCTTTATTCCCCATTTTAGATACACTTATTCCCCATTTTAGATGCACATTGGAGCTGTCCTTTATTCCCCATTTTAGATGCACTGTACCTGTCCTTTATTCCCCATTTTATATGCACTGTATCCGCCCTTTACTTCCCATGTTAGATACAGTGTGCCTGTCGTTGATTCCCGATTTTAAGTGCTCTATATCTGTCCTTTATTTCCCATTTTAGATGCACATTGTACATGTCCTTTATTCCTCTTTTTAGATACACTGTACCTGTCCTTTACTCCCCATTTTATATTCACTCATACACTGTACCTGCCTTTATTCCCCATTTTAGATGCACCATATCTGTGCATTATTCCTTTTAGATGCACTGTACCTGTCCTTTATTCCCCATTTTTCATACACTGTATTAGTCTTTTCCCCATTTTAGATGCACCGTATCTGGGCTTTATTCCTTTTAGATGCACTGTACCTGTCCTTTATTCCCCATTTTTCATACACTGTATTAGTCTTTTCCCCATTTTAGATGCACCGTATCTGGGCTTTATTCTCCATTTTAGGTGCAGTGTATCTGTCCCTTATTCCCCATTTTAGATACACTGATACACTGTACCTGTCCTTTATTGACCACTTTACAGATATTGTATCAGTGTTTTCCCCATTTTAGATACTCTGCATCTGTACTTTATTTTTTTTAGTTGCACTTCACCTGTCCTTTATTCCCAATTTTAGATGCACCGTACCTGCCCTTTCCCCCCATTTTAGATGCCCTTTATCCCCCAATTGTAGATGCACTTTACCAGAC
This sequence comes from Protopterus annectens, assembly GCF_019279795.1. Lineage (NCBI taxonomy): Eukaryota > Metazoa > Chordata > Ceratodontiformes > Protopteridae > Protopterus > Protopterus annectens. Next base: position 1,135,480,109 of record NC_056728.1, on the reverse strand, counting down.
CTTTATTCCCCATTTGATGTGGACTGTATGTGTCCTTTACTTCCCATGTTAGATGCACTATACCTGTCCTTTATTCCCTATTTTAAGTGCTCTATATCTATCCTTTATTTTCCATTTTAGATGCACATTGTACATGTCCTTTATTCCCCATTTTAGATACACTATACCTGTCCTTTATTCCTCATTTTAGATACACTCTTACACTGTACCTATCCTTTATTCCCCATTTTAGATGCACCGTATCTGTGCATTATTCCTTTTAGATGCACTGTACCTGTCCTTTATTCCCTGTTTTAGTTTGCCTGTATCTGTCCTTTGTTCCCCATTTTAGATACACTGATACACTGTACGTGCCCTTTATTCCACATTTTGCATACACTGTATCAGCCTTTTCCTCATTTTAGATGCACCGTATCTGTACATTATTCCTTTTAGATGCACTGTACCCGTCATTTATTCCCCATTTTAGGTGCAGGGTATCTGTCCCTTATTCCCCATTTTAGATACACTGATACACTGTACCTGTCCTTTATTCCCCACTTTACAGATACTGTATCAGTGTTTTCCCCATTTTAGATACTCTGCATCTGTACTTTATTCTTTTTACAAGCCATCTCTTGTTAAGCAACGAGGCCTGTCGAGCATGTTGTCCCAGGCTGACAGACACTGGATCCCCATTGAATGACACCAGAAGCTTAGCCAATTGTTGAAATTGATCATTTTTTTCTTTATACTGCGGTATCATTCTTGGTGAGGGCAGGATGCTACTCAGGGTCAGGGTCATACCCGCCTGGGCTACATGATCAGAGAGCTCTTCCATGTCTCTTTTCATGTAGTCCAGGGAGGTACGTCTCAGGTCATTCACACCAACATGAACAATGGCAGAGTCATATTTGTACTTGTTCTGGAGTGACCTGAGCACTTGTGTTATATGGCGGATTCTGGATGCACTGTACCTGTCATTTTTTCCCCATTTTTCATACACTGTATCAGTCTTTTCCCCATTTTAGATGCACCTTATCTGTGCTTTATTCCTTTTAGATGCACTGTACCTGTCATTTATTCCCCATTTTAGGTGCAGGGTATCTGTCCCTTATTCCCCATTTTAGATACACTGATACACTGTACCTGTCCTTTATTCCCCACTTTACAGATACTGTATCAGTGTTTTTCCCATTTTAGATATTCTGCAGCTGCACTTTATTCTTTTTAGTTGCACTGCACCTGTCCTTTATTCCCCATTTTAGATGCACTGTATCTGCCCTGTACCTGCCCCATTTTTCCCCATTTCAGATGCACACTACATCTGTCCTTTATTACCCATTTTAGATACACTTCTGTATATCTGTCTGTTATTCCCCATTTTAGATGCACTGTACCTGCCCTTTTCCCCCATTTTAGATGCACACTACACCTGTTCTTTATTACCCATTTTAGATACACTTCTGTATATCTGTCCTTTATTCCCCATTTTAGATGCACACTGTACCTTTCCTTTATTCCCCATTTTAGATGCACTGTACCCATCCTTTATTCCCCATTTTACAAACATCATACCAGTCTTTTTCCAAATTTTAGATACACTGGATCTGTAGTTTATTCCTTTTAAATGCACTGTACCTGTTTTTTATTCCCCATTTTAGATGCAATGTACTTGTCTTTATTCTCCATTTTAGATACACTATACCTGTCCTTTATTCCCGATTTTAGATACACTGATAAAATGTAGCTATCCTTTATTCCCACTTTGCATACACTGTATCAGTGTTTTCCCCATTTCAAATGCACACTACACCTGTCCTTTATTACCCATTTTAGATGCACTGTACTTGCCCTGTACCTGACCCTTTCAGATGCACACTACACCTGTCCTTTATTACCAATTTTAGATACACATGTATATCTGTCTTTTATTTCCAATTTTAGATGCACTATACCTGTCCTTTATTCGCCATTTTAGACACACTGAATCTGTCCTTTATTCGCCATTTTAGACACACTGAATCTGTCCTTCATTCCCCATTTTAGATGCACTGTACTTGCCCTGTACCTGACCCTTTTTTCCCCATTTCAGATGCACACTACACCTGTCCTTTATTACCAATTTTAGATACACATGTATATCTGTCTTTTATTTCCAATTTTAGATGCACTATACCTGTCCTTTATTCGCCATTTTAGACACACTGAATCTGTCCTTTATTCACCATTTTAGACACACTGAATCTGTCCTTTATTCCTCGTTTTAGATGCACTGTACCCATCCTTTATTCCCCGTTTTAGATGCACTGTACCTGTCCTTTATTCGCCATTTTAGACATACTGAATCTGTCCTTTATTCCCCGTTTTAGATGCACTGTACCCGTACTTTATTCCCCATTTTAGAAACACTCATACATTGTACTTGTCCTTTATTCCCCATTTTACAAACATCGTATCAGTCTTTTTCCAAATTTTAGATACACTGGATCTGTAGTTTATTCCTTTTAAATGCACTGTACCTGTTCTTTATTCCCTATTTTAGATTAAATGTACCTGTCTTTATTCCCTATTTTAGATGCACTGTATCTGTCTTTTATTCCCCATTTTAGATGCAGTGTACCTGTCCTTTATTCGCCATTTTAGACACACTGAATCTGTCCTTTATTCCCCATTTTACAAACATCGTATCAGTCTTTTTCCAAGTTTTAGATACACTGGATCTATAGTTTATTCATTTTAAATGCACTGTACCTGTTCTTTATTCTCCATTTTAGACGCAATGTACCTGTCTTTATTCCCCATTTTAGATGCACTGTACCTGTTCTATGTTCCCCATTTTAGATACACTGTATTTGTCCTTTATTACCCATTTTAGATGCACTGTACCTGCCCCTGTTTTCCCCATTTCAGTTGCACACTACACCTGTTTTTTATTACCCATTTTAGATACACTTCTGTATATCTGTCTTTTGTTCCCCATTTTAGATGCACTGTACCTGTCTTTTATTCTCCACTGAGAGATGCACCGTACCTGTCATTTATTCCACATTTTTCATACACTGTATCAGTCTTTTCCCCATTTTAGATGCACCTTATCTGTGCTTTATTCCTTTTAGATACACTGTACCCGTCATTTATTCCCCATTTTAGGTGCAGTGTATCTGTCCCTTATTCCCCATTTTAGATACACTGATACACTGTACCTGTCCTTTATTCCCCACTTTACAGATACTTTATCAGTGTTTTCCCCATTTTAGATACTCTGCATCTGTACTTTATTTTTTAGTTGCACTGCACCTGTCTTTTATTCCCCATTTTGGATGCACTGTACTTGCCCTGTACCTGCCCATTTTTTCCCCATTTCAGATGCACACTACACCTGTCCTTTATTACCAATTTTAGATACGCTTCTGTATATCTGTCTGTTATTCCCCATTTTAGATACACTGATATACTATACCTGTCCTTTATTCCCCACTTTACAGATACGGTGTTTTCCCCATTTTAGATACTCTTCATCTGTACTTTATTCTTTTTAGTTGCACTGCACCTGTCCTTTATTCCCCATTTTAGATGAACTGTACTTGCCCTGTACCTGCCCCTTTTTTCCCCATTTCAGATGCACACTACACTTGTTCTTTATTCCCTATTTTAGATGCACTGTATCTGTCCTTTATTCCCCATTTTAGATGCACTGTACCTGTCCTTTATTTGCCATTTTAGACACACTGAATCTGTCCTTTATCCCCCATTTTAGATGCACCGTATCTGTGCATTATTCCAGTTAGATGCACTGTACCTTTCCTTTATTCCCCGTTTTAGATGCACTGTACCCATCCTTTATTCCCCATTTTAGACATACTGAATCTATCCTTTATTCCCCATTTTAGACATACTGAATCTGTCCTTTATTCCCCATTTTAGATGCACACTGTACCTTTCCTTTATTCCCTGTTTTAGATGCACTGTACCCATCCTTTATTCCCCGTTTTAGAAACATTGATACATTGTACCTGTCCTTTATTCCCCATTTTACAATCATCATATCAGTCTTTTTCCAAATTTTAGACACACTGGATCTGTAGTTTATTTCTTTTAAATGCACTGTACCTGTCCTTTATTCCCCATTTGATGTGGACTGTATCTCTCCTTTACTTCCCATGTTAGATACACTGTGCCTGTCCTTTATTCCCTATTTTAAGTGCTCTAGATCTATCCTTTATTTCCCATTTTAGATGCACATTGTGTATGTCCTTTATTCCCCATTTTAGATACATTATACCTCTTTTATTCCTCATTTTAGATATACTGTACATGTCCTTTATTCCCCATTTTAGATAGACTGTATCTGTGCATTATTCCTTTTAGATGCACTGTACCTGTCCTTTATTCCCCATTATAGGGGCTCTGTATCTGTCCTTTATTCCCCATTTTTGATGCACTGATACACTGTACCTGTCCTTTATTCCCCATTTTTCATATACCGTATCAGTCTTTTCCCCATTTTAAATGCACCTTATTTATGCTTTATTCCTTTTAGATGCACTGTACCTGTCCTTTATTCCCCATTTTAGAAGCACTGTATCTGTCCTTTATTCCCCATTTTAGATGCACTGTATCTGTGCATTATTCCTTTTAGATGCACTATACCTGTCCTTTATTCCCCATTTTAGGGGCACTGTATCTGTCCTTTATTCCCCCTTTTAGATACACTGTTGTATCTTTCAGCTTTTCCCAGTTAGGGGTCGCCACAGTGGAACTCCGGTCCGTTAATGATTTGCAGCAGATTTTTACATACTGAGTTGCCAGCCCTAACTTACAACCTTCAATGAAGGTACGCCCATTCATGCATGTCTCCACACAGAAGACGCTTTAGCTGAGAATCGAACAGGGCAACATCTTACTGTGAGGCGACAACGCTACTGCAGCACCACCACCGCAGTACTGTCTTTTATTCCACATTTTTCATATACTGTATCAGTCTTTTCCCCATTTTAGATGCACCTTATCTGTGCTTTATTCCAATTAGATGCACTGTACCTGTCCTTTATTCCCCATTTTAGATACACTGATACATTGTATCTGTCCTTTATTCAACATTTTAGATACACTGTATCTGTCCTTTATTCCACATTTTTCATATACTGTATCAGTCTTTTCCCCATTTTAGATGCACCGTATCTGTGCATTATTCCAGTTAGATGCACTGTACCTGTCATTTATTCCCAATTTTAGATGCACTGTACCTGTCCTTTATTCGCCATTTAGACATACTGAATCTGTCCTTTATTCCCTGTTTTAGATGCACTGTATCCATTCCCCATTTTAGACACACTGAATCTGTCCTTTATTCCCCATTTTAGATGCACTGTACCTGTCCTTTATTCCCCATTTTAGACACACTGAATCTGTCCTTTATTCCCCATTTTAGATGTACACTGTACCTTTCCTTTATTCCCAGTTTTAGATGCACTGTACCCGTACTTTATTCCCCATTTTAGAAACACTCATACATTGTACTTGTCCTTTATTCCCCATTTTACAAACATCGTATCAGTCTTTTTCCAAATTTTAGATACACTGGATCTGTAGTTTATTCCTTTTAAATGCACTGTACCTGTTTTCTATTTCCCATTTTAGATGCAATGTACTTGTCTTTATTCCCCATTTTAGATACACTGTATCTGTCTTTTATTCCCCATTTTAGATACACTATGCCTGTCCTTTATTCCCCATTTTAGATACACTGATACACTGTACCTGTCCTTTATTCCCTACTTTACATACACTGTATCAGTGTTTTCCCCATTTCAGATGCACACTGCACCTGTCCTTTATTACCCATTTTAGATTCACTTCTGTATATCTGTCTTTTATTCCCCATTTTAGATGCACTGTACCTGTCCTTTATTACCAGTTTTAGATACACAGTGCCAGTCCTTTATCCCCATTTTAGGTACACTGTACCTGTCATTTATTCCCTATTTTAGATGCACTGTCCCTGTCATTTATTCCCCATTTTAGATGCACTGATACAATGTAGCTGTCCTTTATTCCCTACTTTACATACACTGTATCAGTGTTTTCCCCATTTCAGATGCACACTGCACCTGCCCTTTATTACCCATTTTAGATTCACTTCTGTATATCTGTCTGTTATTGCCCATTTTAGATGCACTGTACCTGTCCATTATTGCCAGTTTTAGATCCACTGTGCTAGTCCTTTACCCCCATTTTAGATGCACTGTACCTATCCTTTATTCTCTTTTTAGATGCACTGTGTCTGTCCTTTATACCTCATTTTAGATACACTGTACCTGTCCTTTATTCCCCATTTCAGAAGCACTGTACCTGTCCTTTATTTCCCATTTTAATTACACTGCATCTGTCCTTCTTTCCCAATTTTAGATGCACACTGCACCTATTTATTCTCCATTTTAGATACACTATATCTGTCCTTTAGTCCCCATTTTATATGTACTGCACCTGTCCTTTATTCCCCATTTGAGATACACTGTGCCTGTTCTTTATTCCCCATTTTAGATACACTGTACCTGTCCTTTATTCCCCATTTTAAATGCAATGTCCCTGCTTTTTCCCCATTTTTGATGCGCGCTGTACCTGTCTTTTATCCCCAATTTAAATGCATACTGTACCTTTCCTTTATTATCCATTTTAGATGCACTGTACCTGTCCTTTGGTCCCCATTTTACAAACACTGTATCAGTCTTTTTCCCCATTTTAGATACACTGGATCTGTAGTTTATTCCTTTTAGATGCACTGTACCTCTACTTTATTCCCATTTTAGATACACTGTATCTGTCCTTTATTCCCCATTTTAGATGCAGTGTACCTGTCCTTTATTCCCCATTTTAGATACACTGTATCTGTCCTTTATTCCCCATTTTAGATGCACATTGTAGCTGTCCTTTATTCCCCATTTTAGATGCACTGTACCTGTCATATATTCCCCATTTTAGATACACTGTATCTATCCTTTATTCCCCATTTTAGATGCACACTGTACCTGTCCTTTTTTCCCCATCTTGGATGCACACTGTACCAGTCCTTTATCCCCCAATTGTAGATGCACTATATCTGTCCTTTATTCCACTTTTTACATGCACTGTATTTGTCCTTTATTCCCCATTTTAGATGCAGATTGTAGCTGTCCTTTATTCCCCATTTTAGATGCACTGTTCCTGTCCTATATTCCCCATTTTCGATACACTGTCCCCGGGATTCATGAAGCTCGGTGCAATGCCGGCATTAGGCTTGCACCGACCATGTGGCATGAAGCTGGCGCAGTAGCACCAAATGCATATTAATGAAGGTGCACTGCCGCAACAGCCACGTGCATAGGAAAGGAACACGAGTGCATAGGGCATGTTGAAATGCCGCACAGAGGCATGGAAATGTCAGCTGTCGACATGGATCCTAAAACTCTTGCATATAACAATTTGCAAGCAATAGTAATCACATCTGTCAGTGTCCGTGGATACTGAAACATATGCAAAGCATGCAAGACAGTTCCTGCGAACACAAAATGAAGAAGCAAACACAAATGCACAGTAGGGAATAACGGGTCCCTATCCCTCGAACAAATTACATTGAAAACTGTGTGCCCATAGTCCAATGCAGTGTAGATAGTTATACCAAGTGGAAGTGAAATGCATCATATGTTAGCGAGCTGCCAATAGGTACGACCAGCCCAATGGTCAGGGTCACCAGCTGACCCATATTGTGAGGGAGAGTACACAGCTGGGCAGATGTGTCCATAACAAAAAACACGATAAATGTAAATATCTAGCGACCATATGACCGAATTATATCCCACAATGCATGTAATAGTCACATACAATAGGTATGTCCGTATTTAACATACCATATGTGACAGGAAATAGAATAAGCATGTAAACGAAACAGAAGGAGCATATAAACTGCTACAACAATAAGGCAACATGTAGGCTGAAAGGAAAAGTATAATCCATAGCGTTGACTGTGGGTATGTGTTGTCCAGTACAATTGGATATGTGTCCGGAATATATCCCATCCTGGACATACGAAAAAGTGGCATCCTACCAATGATTAGAACAGTCAGCCAAAATCCGCACATCTGCGGTCCAAGCCGTACTTGTCAGGATGTGTCACAGTTGAACGGGCATTACCCGGGTATACCAACCATGTCATGAAAGGTAAGTATGGGCGTGTACCTATGTGCATGAGATATAGCATATGGAAGGTCAAACTTTGCAGGGTAGTCCACACAACCGTACAGGTACCTGACATATGTAGGGTATGCAATGTGTTACCTTGACCGTGTCATGGGCCATCAACCAAAGCAGTGATGGATGGAATGTCAGGAATATGTGTGTGGGGGGGATGGGTAATGGTATAATCCTCAAAGGTGAGACTGTGTCGTATGTGGAATAGGTGAACTGGAGGTGTATGAGGGAGCAGCGGGTGAAGCAGAAAGAAACACAAACAACATGTATACACATCTGCAATACAACCAGACAGGCCATAATGTAGAACACAATCCCACAAAAATATGAATATTAAAATGTGTGATACAAATGTACAGAAATGTCACCGGCACATACCCACAGATTGGTCCTGATGGAACTGGCCATATGAAATGCAACACACCTGGATGCATAATGGACTACCCAGCATCCCCTCCACAGCACACAACCCACACCCATACCTGAACGTCCACCAAATCCAGCCATACTTGGCCTACTAGTTTGGCGCAGCCACATCTACACATAGTGACCACTACGCATATGTAGTAGGTAGTGTCACCCTAGGCAGTTTCAGGATTGCAAACTATGTATCCCTTGCATGTAAAACCCTCAGCACATTTTCCTAACGCCAGAAGAATGGTCGATATCGGTCTTGTTATTATTGGTCTTGTTAAATTTTTGGATATCCCTCATGGGATAAGTAACCTGTGTACACATTAGAATGGGTATCAAGACACAATGTCAAGTCCTGTAGACATCTGGACACAAGTAGGAATGTGCAGTAGTGGTGCACGAGACTGTCCAGTCCTAGATGGTCATGCAGAACCTACTACCCATGATCAAACACCTGCCCGTGATGCACGTGTCCCGACATGAATAAGCGAGAGAATATATTGCACACATTTGCATAATGGCACATGGAATAAGGGTGATGAAGGCACTGACATAAACAGGATACCCCCTGATCCACTGTGTGAGGGACAAGTACTGTGTGGGTAGGTGTGACCTGACCAACAATGATACAATGCCAAATGTCCTGTGATTGTAGGAAATAACTATGTACCATACTGCATGTAACAGTTGCCTAAAATGGTCACATCAGGATAGAATAAATGTAATTTGTACAAGAAATAGGCAAACAACTAAAGTGCTAAAGGTATAGGCTCACAGCTAGGAAACTAATGAATGTTCTAAACCTGCACTGACCGTGGCTATGTGTTGGCCTAAACAATCTGGTGTCCCCAGTAGGGTTACCACCTGTCCCACTTTGCGAGGGGCAGTCCCTCTTTGGGCAGTTGTGTCCTGACAAAAAATATTAAACATGGCAAATGTCCTGAGATTGTAGGACATAATTATGTCCCATATGTTATGTAATAGTTGCATAAAATAATTATTTCTGTATCTAAAATACCTAAATGTTACAAGAAACAGAATACGCAACTAAACCGCTTCAAGAATAAGCTTTTATTTAGGCAAAAAAGTAAAGTTCTATCCTTTGTACTGACTGTGGGTGTCAGCCTGTAAAATCTGATGTGTGTTCCGAAAATGTCCCACTTTGGCCATTTGAAAAGGTGGCAACCCTAGTCCCCAGAATATATCCCAACCTGTACATATGGCAATGTCAACCGTACCAATGGTCAGAGCATTCGCACAATAACTGGCCAGTCTCTTAACCACTCACAAAGCCAGTGACCTTTGGAGTAAAGGATATGAATGAGAATGACTACTTACGACAATGAAGAGTAATAGATGCATTTAACTGCAGAAAATTAGTAGTATTATGAATCTGTCAACACGTTCCAAGTTAATGGTACTAATATGGTAGAAGTGTCCATGATTGCCCCTGAGTTGTCATAGCCATGTCCCTGTAGAAACGAGTCCCCGAGTATCACAAAGGTCCTTACACATAGGTACACCAACCAACTTCACATCTGTTGACAGGACTATTGCATACCTGTAATGAATTTATAACTGATGTCCAGAATAATATTCATTGTATCGATAAATGAATGAAATAGTCAAATGGGAAGGGAAACACATGGAAACCCCCCCTGCATTATGTAGTGGAACCACTCCCCACCCTAAATTATGTAGCATGACCTAATAATGTGGTCAGAGGTGCCCAAACACCTGCGTCTATAAACACAGGTAGAATGTTAAAATCTGGACTAACCCTGCCCATGTGCTATGTCTGATATTTGAACAGCACCAGGGAAATTCTAGTCACCAGTTGGACAAGCCTAAACCCAGACCAGCACATGAACACCCTGACAATCAAACATGCGTATGTGCGAGGACTATAAGTGTAGGAGTTCTGAATATGCTTGGAGTGAGTAGACATGCAACACGGGTCCAGAGCAGTAGGAAACAGGGAATGTCATAAGTGTAGTACTGCGGTTTTCCCAGCAGGAGAATGGATGCCTGCTGTGCAAAGGAAGCGGTGAGGCATATGTCAGAGTAGCTATGAACCATGGGTATACATATAAATGAGCCAGAACAACAATAGTGTAGAGGTTAGAGCATCCACCTAACATGAAGGCATTCCTGGCTCAAGTACGACTATAGCACATATTAATTGTGTAATGAATGCCTTTGTGCTGTAAAGCCAACATTTATACATGTAAAGGTGACCGCTTTCGCATGGGTCCGTTAACCGGATTCCATAAATCAAAGTGGTACTTTCATAAGGAATAAGGCACATGTAATCCCAAAGAAGTGCCAGTAAACATATGTAACTCAGAATAAGTAGATGCAAATGCACCTGAGTGGGTGTACGCAGCTTTTAGCATAGCAAATGTATGTTGGCTTGTACAGCTGTAAATTTTATATAGATAGATAGATAGATAGATGTGTGTATAGATAAATATCCACAAACATAACAGAAATATGCAATTGTATATCTATATATATATCTATATATACATATATATATATATATATATATATATATATATATATATATATACATATATGTAAGAAACACCGAAAGATGAAAGCAAACATAAGGGTTGTGAAGGGAATCTAGAGCAAGTAAGGAATTATAAAGTGCTTGCAGCGTATGTCAGATAAAGCTGCACAAGTGTGAGTAGAGCACTGCTATTCACACCAGAGGCAGGGTTATACCAGTGGCCATAACATTGTTGAAGTGTTACGTCAACATTGTAAACAGACGGAATGTAGTACACGATGAGCAATAAACAACAAAACTGCTCACAGTTGAACCAGGCTGTATATGTTCCAACCACCACAAAAAGGCAGTATAAAACCTTGCAGATAAATAAATTTCAGTTGTGTCTATGCAGACCAGTTAGAACACCCACAATACGAAATACCAAAGTCCAAAATATGGAAAAAAGCCCCAAAATGAGTCCAAATGCGATGAATAAAAAGCTCTTTATTAGGATCCAAAAGTGGTGAGCGCTTTTGCTAACAAGCTTTATCAAACCCAAAACCAGCAGAAAAGAAACAGGGTTATATAGTGTAAGCAATTAAAACAATAAATCAATTAAACAATCAGACTTAGGTTAAACCTATAAGAAACCTTAAAGGCATAACATACTTATAAAATAATTACAAAATATAAAATAGCCTATACAGAAACCTAAACACCCTAATATAGACTTACAGTTTAGGGCAATCACTATATAAATAAATAAAAAAATAAAAAATATATAAAAATAGATATAAATGAATTAACAAAGTATGAAATATGTGCAAACAACATAAAATCAAAGAATCAGAAGTGTCTAAAATACATCACTTGGTCAATACTTTACATCTTCTGTTCTTAAGTGCAGGTTTAAGTGGTATTCTATCATTTAGACCTGGATGTACATGAGCTTGAAGTTTAACTATCCAGGTTGTTTCTACCTCCTCAGTATGATTAGCAACATCACCTCCTCTAATACTAGGAATATTGACATATAGGATGGAGAAAGTAAAAGTATGCTCAGCTCCATTTTGTAAAACATGCTTGGATAAGGCATTAACAACAGATTTGATACGTATCTGATAAAGATGTTCTCTTATCCTATCTTTCAACCTCCTATCAGTCTTACCTATATAAAATGAGGTACAGTGAGTGCAGATGGCAATATAGACAACATGTCTAGTGTCGCAAGTTGCATTAACTTTAAATGAAAACACATGATGTGTGACTGGGTGTACAAAAGTATTAGAGTTGGTAATAAAGCTGCAGTAGTTGCATGCGCCACAAGGCTTGGTACCTTCAAAAGAAGGCAATTCCTTGCTAGATGTCAAAGTAGTGTAACAACAACCTATGCAAATTTTACTTATTCTTAAAAACATAATGTGGTTGTTCACCTATAAGATCCCTTATCATCGGATCTAACATAAGTACAGGCCAATGTTTATGAATAATATCCTTAATAGATTGAATATCTTGTGTATAAAAAAGAGACAATTTATGTGTTATTGCTCTAATAGAAGAGGTATCATTCCCTCTAAAACTACCATAGGATGAAACTCCTGCTTCAGAGAAAATAGGGCAGGCTCTATCATCTCTGATGCTCCTAACATGTGTAAAAGCTTCCTCTATTTCAGCTTGCCTATAATTCCTAGCTCTTATCCTATAACCTAGGCTGGGAAGCTCTTTCTCAAACTCGGCTGTGAATGGATTAAGTTAAGAAACCCTGATACCTTGCCCTCTAACAATGTTTGAGAAAACATGTCTGGGGTGCATACTGTCCCTATGTAACAAGGTGTTTTTATAACAGGACTTCCTATGCACACCAGTGTTAAAATCATCATTTGGTAGGCGCCAGATTAAAACATATAAGAAAGAAATATTACTATCAGAATAAATCATAGTAAATTTTAAAAAAGGTGTCAAACTATTAACCTGCTCTTCAAAACTCTTTAACTCAGATAGACTACCTATCCATAAAAGAAACAAGTCATTGACAAATCTCCTATAGAAAAGAACATATTTCTGGAAAGAAACTAAATCAAAAAGCTTATGCTCCTCCCAATGGGCCATAACTAGATTGGTGTAGCTATTGGCACAAGAAGTGCCCATAGCTACGCCATCTTTTTGTAAATAAAAATTAGTATCAAAAAGAAAAGCATTACTTTCCAAAATAACTTCTATCAAAGAACAGAAAAACTCTATCCGGCTCAAAGGCAAATCAGAGTGTGCAGCCAAACACGAATGTACATACTCTAGCCCTGAAATATTAGGGATATTAGTAAACAAAGATATGACATCCATAGTGACCGAGATAACTGTTTCATGGCCTGATAAAGAATGAAGTGCTTGATAAAAATCAAGTAAAAATTGCTTGGAATCCCTAAGTACAAACCTATTCGAATCCACATAAGGTCTCTGAATTTTCTCTATATAAAAAGACAAATTATCAGTAACCCACCCACGGCCAGAAACAATAGGTCTCATAGGTGGGTTAACTGAATCCTTATGAATCTTAGATAATCCATGTATAATAGGAATAACAGGGTTATCAATCAACAAATAATCATATAACTTGAATTCTAGAGCACCAAGCCTGTATAGGTCCTCTAGGCTACTATAAACTCGGGTAATAATGCTCTGTACCTCTGCTGGGGTTATGGGTCTATAATACCTTTCATTGTCCAGCATCTCTACCATAACCCTATGATAAAAAGACCTATCCAGAACTACAATAGACCCTCCCTTATCAGCAGGCCTAATGGAAATATTAGCATCATGCATAAGATCTTGTAAAGCTTTGTTCTGTTTAACACTCAAAATTTTCTTAGTCAAAGTGAAATCCATAAAAGAGGAATAGATGTCTCTTTCAACAAGCTTACTAAAAGTATCAATTAAAGGGTGTAATACTGGGGTGTAGACACTAGGTTTCCTGAACTGCATTTCTGGCTGAACAAAACTAGTGCCGGAATACATTAACTTGAGCTGCAAATTTCTAGCAAAAAGCTTAACATCAAGAATAGTATCTATATGATTACTCTGAACAGAGGGGATGAAAGACAAGCCTCTATTTAATAATTGAAGCTCATAACAACTCAGTGGCCTATGTGAGAGATTATAAACTATGTTAACTTCTCCCACATCTTCTTGAGTGTGGGTTCTTTCACTTCGCTGGTTATAAACTTCCTTTTTTGTCTTCCCCTGCTCACTGAGTGGTGCCTCCCTCTGCGAAAAGTATCCGCTATGGGTAAAGGGCTGCAAGGACCAATCTCCCTACTAGAACCATTGGTATTAAAAACTTTACTATGAACAACAGGTCCTTCATCAGTGGAAACATTACTATTTAAACTTTGAGCAGGTGGAAAAACGGCCCCATTAGACTGTATATGTTCACCTGTTTGTAACACAACTGTGGAACAGGAAACACTACGAATATCAGCATTATCACTGTTATTAACATCACTAGAAGGCTTGGCAATAGTCACAGGAACATTAGACTCAACAGAGATAGTAGATGCATTCACAGGGTTACCAACAGTTCCATTAATATGACCATTGCTAGAATTCAAGGTAGAAACTCCTACCTGTCTAGCAGCAGACTGACCAGAAATATTGTTCCTAGGCCAAGTAAAGACCTGGCCGTGTGTAAAATCAAAAATATCCCTAGACAACTTATGTTTTTTTCTGCTCCAATAACCTCTTTTCAAAAATAGTAACATTGTCCATCAAACGATCAAGTTTTAAATCTACAAAGTCACTATTAAAGTCTTTATATAAAGATGACTGTTTGTCCTTGACTGACGCCTGTAACAAGAGTTCCTCAGGAAGAAAAAACTCATTTAAAAGTTTCATATAGCTGATGCTCACCTCTATGTTAAGGCGTTGCCATCGACTAAGCAGTTCCGGATACCTATTGCCAGAAGTTGGCATCTTAAGTACTCTCAAACCCCGTGGTACAACTCTCCTTTGTATACTTGCTTCAAAATGGAAACGCTGAAGCTGCAATCGCTTAAGCTTGAGTAAATCAAACTCCAACGATTTCAAAATAGAGTCAAATTTCCCAAGGTCTTCACAACTGAGCGTAACAGTCTCGCCCGTAGCAGTAATCTCACATTCAAGTAACGGATTGACATCATCAGATAAACAGCGCTGAAGTCGCTCGGAAGGCGGTCTTTTCAAAGGTACATTCCCAGGATTGTAAGGCAATTCCAAACTCACATCATTGTTAACAGCAGAATCAGCCATGGTACCACCGTGGTGCAACAGGTCAAAGTAACAAACAATAATAAAAACAGACACCAACAGCAGTAAAGCAGCCGTGAGCAGAGGCAGGGCCAGAATAATGAGCAATAAACAACAAAACTGCTCACAGTTGAACAAGGCTGTATATGTTCCAACCACCACAAAAAGGCAGTATAAAACCTTGCAGATAAATACATTTCAGTTGTGTCTATTCAGACCAGTTAGAACATCCAGAATACGAAATACCAAAGTCCAAAATATGGAAAAAAGCCCCAAAATAAGTCCAAATGCGATGAATAAAAAGCTCTTTATTAGGATCCAAAAGTGGTGAGCGCTTTCGCTAACAAGCTTTATCAAACCCAAAACCAGCAGAAAAGAAACAGGGTTATATAGTGTAAGCAATTAAAACAATAAATCAATTAAACAATCAGACTTAGGTTAAACCTATAAGAAACCTTAAAGGCATAACAAACTTATAAAATAATTACAAAATATAAAATAGCCTATACAGAAATCTAAACACCCTAATATAGACTTACAGTTTAGGGCAATCACTATATAAATAAATAAAAAAATAAAAAATATATAAAAATAAAGATATAAATGAATTAACAAAGTATGAAATATGTGCAAACAACATAAAATCAAAGAATCAGAAGTGTCTAAAATACATCACATGGTCAATACTTTACATCTTCTGTTCTTAAGTGCAGGTTTAAGTGGTATTCTATCATTTAGACCTGGATGTACATGAGCTTGAAGTTTAACTATCCAGGTTGTTTCTACCTCCTCAGTATGATTAGAAACATCACCTCCTCTAATACTAGGAATATTGACATATAGGACGGAGAAAGTAAAAGTATGCTCAGCTCCATTTTGTAAAACATGCTTGGATAAGGCATTAACAACAGATTTGATCATCTGATAAAGATGTTCTCTTATCCTATCTTTCAACCTCCTATCAGTCTTACCTATATAAAATGAGGTACAGTGAGTGCAGATGGCAATATAGACAACATGTCTAGTGTCGCAAGTTGCATTAACTTTAAATGAAAACACATGATGTGTGACTGGGTGTACAAAAGTATTAGAGTTGGTAATAAAGCTGCAGTAGTTGCATGCGCCACAAGGCTTGGTACCTTCAAAAGAAGGCAATTCCTTGCTAGATATCAAAGTAGTGTAACATAACAACCTATGCAAATTTTTCTTATTCTTAAAAACATAATGTGGTTGTTCACCTATAAGATCCCTTATCATCGGATCTAACGTAAGTACAGGCCAATGTTTATGAATAATATCCTTAATAGATTGAATATCTTGTGTATAAAAAAGAGACAATGTATGTGTTTATGCTCTAATAGAAGAGGTATCATTCCCTCTAAAACTACCATAGGATGAAACTCCTGCTTCAGAGAAAATAGGGCAGGCTCTATCATCTCTGATGCTCCTAACATGTGTAAAAGCTTCCTCTATTTCAGCTTGCCTATAATTCCTAGCTCTTAACCTATAACCTAGGCTGTGAAGCTCTTTCTCAAACTCGGTTGTGAACGGATTAAGCCTAGAAACCCTGATACCTTGCCCTCTAACAATGTTTGAGAAAACATGTCTGGGGTGCATACTGTCCCTATGTAACAAGGTGTTTTTATAACAGGACTTCCTATGCACACCAGTGTTAAAATCATCATTTGGTAGGCGCCAGATTAAAACATATAAGAAAGAAATATTACTATCAGAATAAATCATAGTAAATTTTAAAAAAGGCGTCAAACTATTAACCTGCTCTTCAAAACTCTTTAACTCAGATAGACTACCTATCCATAAAAGAAACAAATCATCGACAAATCTCCTATAGAAAAGAACATATTTCTGGAAAGAAACTAAATCAAAAAGCTTATGCTCCTCCCAATGGGCCATAACTAGATTGGCGTAGCTATTGGCACAAGAAGTGCCCATAGCTACGCCATCTTTTTGTAAATAAAAATTAGTATCAAAAAGAAAAGCATTACTTTCCAAAATAACTTCTATCAAAGAACAGAAAAACTCTATCCGGCTCAAAGGCAAATCAGAGTGTGTAGCCAAATACGAATGTACATACTCTAGCCCTGAAATATTAGGGATATTGGTAAACAAAGATATGACACCCATAGTGACCAAGATAACTGTTTCATGGCCTGATAAAAAATGAAGTGCTTGATAAAAATCAAGTAAAAATTGCTTGGAATCCCTAAGTACAAACCTATTCGAATCCACATAAGGTCTCTGAATTTTCTCTATATAAAAAGACAAATTATCAGTAACCCACCCACGGCCAGAAACAATAGGTCTCATAGGTGGGTTAACTGAATCCTTATGTATCTTAGATAATCCATGTATAATAGGAATAACAGGGTTATCAATCAACAAATAATCATATAACTTGAATTCTAGAGCACCAAGCCTGCATAGGTCCTCTAGGCTACTATAAACTCGGGTAATAATGCTCTGTACCTCTGCTGGGGTTATGGGTCTATAATACCTTTCATTGTCCAGCATCTCTACCATAACCCTATGATAAAAAGACCTATCCAGAACAACAATAGACCCTCCCTTATCAGCAGGCCTAATGGAAATATTAGCATCATGCATAAGATCTTGTAAAGCTTTGTTCTGTTTAACACTCAAATTTTTCTTAGTCAAAGTGAAATCCATAAAAGAGGAATAGATGTCTCTTTCAACAAGCTTACTAAAAGTATCACTTAAAGGGTGTAATACTGGAGTGTAGACACTAGGTTTCCTGAACTGCATTTCTGGATGAACAAAACTAGTGCCGGAATACATTAACTTGAGCTGCAAATTTCTAGCAAAAAGCTTAACATCAAGAATAGTATCTATATGATTACTCTGAACAGAGGGGATGAAAGACAAGCCTCTATTTAATAATTGAAGCTCATAACAACTCAGTGGCCTATGTGAGAGATTATAAGCTATGTTAACTTCTCCCACATCTTCTTGAGTGTGGGTTCTTTCACTTCGCTGGCTATAAACTTCCTTTTTTGTCTTCCCCTGCTCACTGAGTGGTGCCTCCCTCTGCAAAAAGTATCCGCTATGGGGAAAGGGCTGCAAGGACCAATCTCCCTACTAGAACCATTGGTATTAAAAACCTTACTACGAACAACAGGTCCTTCATCAGTGGAAACATTACTATTTAAACTTTGAGCAGGTGGAAAAACGGCCCCATTAGACTGTATATGTTCACCTGTTTGTAACACAACTGTGGAACAGGAAACACTACGAATATCAACATTATCACTGTTATTAACATCGCTAGAAGGCTTGGCAATAGTCACAGGACCATTAGACTCAACAGAGATAGTAGATGCATTCACAGGGTTACCAACAGTTCCATTAACATGACCATTGCTAGAATTCAAGGTAGAAACTCCTACCTGTCTAGCAGCAGACTGACCAGAAATATTGTTCCTAGGCCAAGTAAAGACTTGGCCGTGTGTAAAATCAAAAATATCCTTAGACAACTTATGTTTTTTCTGCTCCAATAACCTCTTTTCAAAAATAGTAACATTGTCCATCAAACGATCAAGTTTTAAATCTACAAAGTCACTATTAAAGTCTTTATATAAAGATGACTGTTTGTCCTTGACTGACGCCTGTAACAAGAGTTCCTCAGGAAGAAAAAACTAATTTAAAAGTTTCATATAGCTGATGCTCACCTCTATGTTAAGGCGTTGCCATCGACTAAGCAGTTCTGGATACCTGTTGCCAGAAGTTGGCATCTTAAGTACTCTCAAACCCCGTGGTACAACTCTCTTTTGTATACTTGCTTCAAAATGGAAACGCTGAAGCTGCAATCGCTTAAGCTTGAGTAAATCAAACTCCAACGATTTCAAAACAGAGTCAAATTTCCCAAGGTCTTCACAACTGAGCGTAACAGTCTCGCCCGTAGCAGTAATCTCACATTCAAGTAACGGATTGACATCATCAGATAAACAGCGCTGAAGTCGCTCGGAAGGCGGTCTTTTCAAAGGTACATTCCCAGGATTGTAAGGCAATTCCAAACTCACATCATTGTTAACAGCAGAATCAGCCATGGAACCACCATGGTGCAACAGGTCAAAGTAACAAACAATAATAAAAACAGACACCAACAGCAGTAAAGCAGCCGTGAGCAGAGACAGGGCCAGAATAATGAGCAATAAACAACAAAACTGCTCACAGTTGAACCAGGCTGTATATGTTCCAACCACCACAAAAAGGCAGTATAAAACCTTGCAGATAAATGCATTTCAATTGTGTCTATTCAGACCAGTTAGAACATCCAGAATACGAAATACCAAAGTCCAAAATATGGAAAAAAGCCCCAAAATAAGTCCAAATGCGATGAATAAAAAGCTCTTTATTAGGATCCAAAAGTGGTGAGCGCTTTCGCTAACAAGCTTTATCAAACCCAAAACCAGCAGAAAAGAAACAGGGTTATATAGTGTAAGCAATTAAAACAATAAATCAATTAAACAATCAGACTTAGGTTAAACCTATAAGAAACCTTAAAGGCATAACATACTTATAAAATAATTACAAAATATAAAATAGCCTATACAGAAACCTAAACACCCTAATATAGACTTACAGTTTAGGGCAATCACTATATAAATAAATAAAAAAAAAAATATATAAAAATAAAGATATAAATGCATTAACAAAGTATGAAATATGTACAAACAACATAAAATCAATGAATATCAGATACGTATCAAATCTGTTGTTAATGCCTTATCCAAGCATGTTTTACAAAATGGAGCTGAGCATACTTTTACTTTCTCCGTTCTATATGTCAATATTCCTAGTGTTAGAGGAGGTGATGTTGCTAATCATACTGAGGAGGTAGAAACAACCTGGATAGTTAAACTTCAAGCTCATGTACATTCAGGTCTAAATGATTGAATACCACTTAAACCTGCACTTAAGAACAGAAGATGTAAAGTATTGACCAAGTGATGTATTTTAGACACTTCTGATTCTTTGATTTTATGTTGTTTGCACATATTTCATACTTTGTTAATGCATTTATATCTTTATTTTTATATATTTTTTATATTTATTTATTTATTTATATAGTGATTGCCCTAAACTGTAAGTCTATATTAGGGTGTTTAGGTTTCTGTATAGGCTATTTTATATTTTGTAATTATTTTATAAGTATGTTATGCCTTTAAGGTGTCTTATAGGTTTAACCTAAGTCTGATTGTTTAATTGATTTATTGTTTTAATTGCTTACACTATATAATCCTGTTTCTTTTCTGCTGGTTTTGGGTTTGATAAAGCTTGTTAGCGAAAGCGCTCACCACTTTTGGATCCTAATAAAGAGCTTTTTATTCATCGCATTTGGACTCATTTTGGGGCTTTTTTCCATATTTTGGACTTTGGTATTTCGTATTCTGGATGTTCTAACTGGTCTGAATAGACACAACTGAAATGTATTTATCTGCAAGGTTTTATACTGCCTTTTTGTGGTGGTTGGAACATATACAGCCTGGTTCAACTGTGAGCAGTTTTGTTGTTTATTGCTCATTATTCTGACCCTGTCTCTGCTCACAGCTGCTTTACTGCTGTTGGTGTCTATTTTTATTATTGTTTGGAATGTAGTACATGTTGCGACCACCTACACTTGTAACCCGCAAATCGTTCGTAATCTATAACACCAGGAAAGGCACGTATGTGCAAATATGAATGGATGGTGAGCCTGTGAATACATGAAGTGGTACAAAACGTGTGTAGGACTCCATTGCTCTGGAGAGGGCAATGTGTAAAGGTGTGTCATGGCTGCGATAACAGGTGTATAATGGCTGGTATGCGTGGAAACTCAACACGGGTGTGCTGGAGAACTATGGATATGCGATTATGGACACAGGAGTGCTAGGGTATGTTGCACCGGTTGCAATGGAGCGGCCCATGGAGGTCAGCTAGTACGTAGGTGCAATTCCTAGATAGAGCATCATCTGCGTGGAGACATGCATGAATGGGCGTATCGTTGTCAGACGTTGTGCATCAGGGCTGGCAGCCCGGCACGTAAAACCTAAATGCCACCCATGAGCGGAACAGAGTTCTGCTGTGACAATCCCAAACCGTGAAAAGCAGAAAGACACAATTACATGCAGACATCAATATGTTGACGTACAATCTCAGTAACACAAACACTCATTATATTAACATTAATAATATGAATGTGCACAGAATCAAACACAGCAGCAGGAATAACAGGCTGCGCATACGAGTAATAAGTCGAATGACACTATCACATCACACGTATCAGCGGCACCCCAGACATGAAAAACGTGCAACATCTGTCCGCTGTATAACGTGCAGTATACTGATCACAAGTTCACCGGAGTGAAGTGTTGGTGTCATAATGACTAAGGCAATAGTATGCTGTTGAAGCAGAGATAAAACCCAATACGCATATGTAAGTGTCTATGTCCGGGAAATGTATTGGTTAACGGACACACAGATGTATATATAGATAAAACGATATATATATATATATATATATATATATATACATATATGTATATATATATATATATATATATATATATATATATATATATATATATATGTATATATACACATATATATTTATACAGATATATATATATAGATATATATATATATATATATATATATATATATATATATATATATATATATATACATACACACACAAAGATATACTACAGATATATATAGATAGATATATATATACACAAACAACAGGTATTGATATAGACATATACACACAAAACAAATATGTCATTGTAGATATACACATGTACATAACTAGGTTACTTTACAGCCCAGGCATATGTGACTGGGAGGTCCAATAAATAAACGTTGTACCCCCCACACTGCCCAGCTTGGCCGGTCAGACATACAGACAGGCAATAAAGATTACTACACTGCTGCTGTCCAAAACATCAGCAGGAAAGTTGCAGTGGGAGAGATCTGCAAGGTCTACACTTTAAACATGGATAATGGTGTCCCGTGCGGGACCCCAAAAATTCAGTGTATGTGTCAACCTGGTGTCATCAATCCGAGCAGGATGTAGGTGTGCATGGAGCAGTAGGTTGTGCAAGTGTGATAATACATGGGTTGACAAAACGTACGACATGTGTCCCGAGATTGGGAGAGTGGGCAATGTGTAGGGGTGTGTTCATACCCCAGCTGCACTCACAGTAAGTATATGTCATGAGTGCTGTAGAAGGGTGCCAGGTAGGTAGACCATGGGTATGCAATAATGGGCTTAAGTGTGCAGGTGCTGGTTGGCAGAGATGTAGTAGGCTCGCCCAGTGGAAGTCATTAATATTCCTATGTGGGCATAGCAAACGCCTATACGTTCCAAACCTGAAGAGCACATCTACCGGATATACTGTAAACCATCGGGGGAATAGATAGAGACCAAATCAGTGCCGTGTACCTGATTAGCATGGACGTCCATAGTTATAAATCAGAATGTAACAAAGTCCAAATAAACACTGCCAGAACTAGTGATATTAGTTGGATAGGTGGCGGAATATAGGTTATGACAGATGACATGTACGAGTCATAAATGGCATGTACCTAGACAAACGTGAATGAATACATATGCTCTGTGACTGTCAATGTGTCTGGTTAATAGAACCAATCAGCTAGGAGTGTCCCACAGGGTGTTATGCAGTGTTCCTGATACAGTGTTCATTCTCCCCCATTGGTATGTGAGGTCTGCTAGTGACGGAAAGTGCATAATTTGATGACCACCTCAGGTAGATGATAGCATAATAGATGGTTCCACACCCATATGCCTGTGAGTGACACACCCATCTGGGCAGTTGTGTCCTGCAAAATGAATGTTATGGCACATGGCCTGTGAGTTCAGGAAAGGAGGCCATATATTGTGTGTAGTGGTGGCATAAATTAATTTGTTGTATCAGAAACAGCTACATGTAATAGGAAGCAGTTTTAGCAAATATAATGCTACAAGAATAACCTTAACGTATGCAAACCGTGGAAGTAGTCAGTTCACAACTGGCTCTGGGTATGTGTAGCCTTGACACATGTGATAGCTCTACATATAGGATCTATAGGGCCACCACCAGTCTGAATGGCCAAAGTGGGACCTGCTCTGTAGAAATGTTAGACGTACCAGGGCAGAACATAACTACAGCCATGCATAGTACAGCAATATACATATCTGCACAAATCAAAGTGTAGTCTAGCAGCTATAAAGTTGCTTATGCTACTACATATAACATATCGATGTGTTAGGTATACAAGACCTGTAACAAGCAACCACTACAGACACACAGAATATGAGAATGTCCCCTAATCAGGACAGTTGCAATGGCTAGAGTATCATCACATTACATATGCCTAATGTGGGACTGTCCCATGCAAAGTGGGAAAGGTGTCATTCCTACAGTCTCCCGTCATGCAATCTGAAAGGTGGGAAACATACAGTAGGTATGCGGTAGCATGACTCACCGGACAGCTGCGTTAACAAAATCATATTCACATGTCAACATTGCAGAGTATCGGTTCCCATGTATCAGGCAAATGGGAGAAGATCGTATGAGAAACATGCATATAATATGAGTACGTCACTGGACAGGCTGCCGAGTTCGTACAGCCGAACGCCTGCCATCACCAAATGGTTAGACATACCCGATACTGTAGTCATGTAGTCCGATGTAATACGCATCACAAGGGATCACACACACCCAGCGTGAGTGACAAATGTAAGTAGAAATGTTGGTGAGTGAGCGGCTGTAAGCGTGTTTGCCTACCAGTATGCCAGTAGTGCACTGTCAAAGAAATGTGGAGTCTAAGCGGATAAAAGGTGCTGTAACCAGAGATCAGCAGTGCTTAACACTGTGCAAACCCACGCACAACTGCTCCCACCTGCTGGAATGTGCCTTACCTAGTCTGTATCCAAAGGTGTCGGTCTGTCCGCAAACAAAGAACCACCCTATTCACGTGTTGGTAGCAGTACCCTGCGCACATAGCTCATGTGAATTAACAATAGACCATGGCATATGTACAGACAATAGACCACACACACACCATGCAGCACAGTCATCCAACAGTATAGCAATGTACTGGCAGATATGTCCGGACCACTGGTGTATGCATGCCTGGCCGTCCTGTGTGTCAGTGGGTGAGCATGCCCAGTATGACTGTTATGCATGTTGTCGACCGACATTACTGTCATACCATCATGTGTGTGAGCATGCCAAGTATGGACAACTGTATCGCATGTATCACATGTCCAGATAGCCAGTACTGTGTTGCCGACCCCTCTGTTC
Source organism: Protopterus annectens (assembly GCF_019279795.1). Taxonomy (NCBI): domain Eukaryota; kingdom Metazoa; phylum Chordata; order Ceratodontiformes; family Protopteridae; genus Protopterus; species Protopterus annectens. Next base: position 1,135,455,383 of record NC_056728.1, on the reverse strand, counting down.
TACACAGAAAGGTGTCATGCTGTGTCTGCAGGGTAGCTAATGGTCATGTGGCATTGACAGTTGCTACATGTCTGCATAGCATGGGGGGACATCCAACCGCATCCACAGTCCTACACAGCACCGTGGGTGGTGCACATGACTCTCAAATGTGTAGGTTGGATGGAGGGCACAGCTGACAGTTGTACACATCTGCTGCTACTGTACTGGTATGCCAGGTACTCCATGTCAGTGTGTGGACCTACCTAAATTGCCAGTTGGAGGGATACCAGTGTATGTCAGATCCCAGCGTGAAATACCAGCACAGTGGTGCTGGACATCCTAGCTTTCACAACCTACATCAAACCGCCTGGCCTTCTGTAGTCTGTGTGTGTGTCTTTGGGGGTTGGGGTCATTCATTGGAGATATCCATAGGCCATTGTATATCATTTGTCTGTAGTGGTCCACACCTGTCCAACTGCATGGAACATGTGTGAGCTGTATGGACACACATGATGTTCAGCACATAATCTGCAGTGGGTTAGGACACCCTGTGTACTACTGGCTACCATTGTGACCCCCGCATGTGCTACAGATGTCATGGTGCCACTATGGACGTGTACTGTCTGCTGCCCTAACAGTCGGCCACCAAAGTCTCTTGTATGCTCACATACATACCATAGCAATGGGTAAATACACATTCTAATACAACTGACAATTTTTAGGTCGATAGACATACACTGGGGGGTGTTCTGGACCTGAACATGGTGCTGGAGGGCTACCTATGTCGGATGCACACAGTGCACCTCGTATACATGGCCAAGCACAGGTAGTGTCATGTTTGGCATCCATTGTACTGTGTGCGGATCAGAGATGGGACACCTGTGGGTACCTACTGCGTCAGTGCATATGCCTTGTGTTGCCTCTTTTCCAAGGGCAGGTCATACTGTGCACGGCCTTTCGCCGACTGGGCCCTGCTCAGGTAGTTCCTTCGCCAAGTCACACTGTGCCTGTGCAGGTGTTGGCAGTGGTGTTGGGCCATGTGGCCCTGCTCCATGCTGTTCCTGCAGCAACCATTACTGCAGGATCAGAATGTGTAGCATAGCAAATACCATAACAAATTGTGTGCATGTAGCTAGTGAATACTGCAGGGCACCACCGGATGTGTCCAGATACCAGAACCATGAACTGAGCATCCCAAACACATGCTCAATTACATGTCCTGCCTGTGCATCCACCTCATTATGGTGTGAGTGTTCAGGTGTGTGTGCATTGCTGCTGGGTGTCATCAGCCGTGACACCAGTGGTTACCCAGCATCCCCCACTAGGACACTGTAGGGGATGTCCATATTGGCAAAGGTGTGGTACAGCTGTGTTAGAAGCCATATATCGGAATCATCATAGCTTCCAGGGCAGACAGCACACACATTCAATGTAATGCCCTGGCCATCGCATATGGCCTAGCTGTTGGACGGTATGCCCCTGCAGTGACTATAGGCCCTACCCCACTCACCGGGTGGTGCTGTGATGTTTATGTGTGTGCAGGCTATAGCACCCAGTACCCCAGGGTAGTCATCCATGTGGTTGCAGAGATGCATATTGCTGGTCTACTAATCACGTATGTTGAGGACATGTATATGCTTACTAGCATGTGTTGACATGGCGTCTGTGAACTGGCGCAGTACTCTGGATGCAGATGCCTGTGAGATCCCCATGACATCCCCAGTTGTGCTGTGTGAGGTACCTGTGGCTAGCATACCCAGGCCAACACATACCGAGGTATCCACTGTGATGGGTTACCCTCGGCCTGTTTGATGTGTCAGGTGTGGCAGGCACAGGTCAACAAGCCGCTGTAGGAGGTCTCTGTCCACCCCACAGTGCTCCACCATCCCCAGCTCATGTAGCCCCTGGTAAGTCACCCTGGGTCTATAAAGTCTTATGTCACCCCAGTAAGGGATGTTCGGCAGCATACACATCCTCACTGCCCTCAGCCTCCTGCACATGATGGTCTATGTGGACTGGCAGCTCTACTCATTTGGTTGGATTGTGTCATGAAATGTCCCTGCAGGTATACACCGGTGGTGTAGAGTGTGGAAGAAACCTGTGTGTATGATGCTTGCTCACATTACCATACTGTTCAGGTGCAGGCTGGCCATGTCATCTGCTGATTGTGCTGATCATGACATGTTTGTGCAGCCTGTACATTCTGACAACACCACCACTGCTGTTGTCCCTCCCAATGTCACCAGGCAAGTATAGACACACCCCTAACTTAGGCGTGCTAAGGCAGGGGCACTCCCGAGGCACAGTTCTGCAATGTACGTACAGTATGTCTGAGCCCCCCTCCCATGCTGTCAACTATATTCGATCCCTGCACCCGGCTAACTACACACATACACTCCAGGTATCTGCATCACACCCTGGGGATAAATGGGATACACTATTGTCAACCTCATCTGCATAGTATAGTCTTCTAATGAACAGTTATATGACCCATACCGAACCGCTAAATTAATAACCACTGCTTAGTGTCACTCAGATCCGTACACAACTGGTAACAGGTGCCTTACTATCACCATATTCAATGTCCCATGGTCTTCCCAGCAACAAAATTCCTGGTGTCTACACGACTACAACCCGGGACCCTGCACACAACAGACGATATGCATTACCACTATGCCATGGCAGTATACATACATCCCAGGTTATCACGTACAGATCGTCCGGCACATACATTCAATAGTGCTGATGTCCCCAGACATATATGTTTATATCTATGTCTATCTCTCCATATCCACATATATATTATTTGTATACATATATACATAGATATACATACACACATATACATGTACACACGTATGTAGATATTGCATTTATATCACAACAGCAGTCCACATGACAGCAAAGCATTAGACAGGCATGACAAGGAAACTACATGTGCCACCTGCATCATGTAGTGTTGTTACTATCAAGGCATATGTGTTCTGTTGCATCACACAGGTCAGACTATATTAAGGGTAAGTGTAGGGCTGCTGACATTTACTCACCAGACCTGTTGGCGAATGTATGTGTTGACAACCCAGTGTCTTGGCAGAATATGCGGGTTGTGGACACTATATAGGTCAGCAACAAAACACACTGAACACATCCCCCAGCTAGCCACCCACAGACATCACATAGGGTATAACTGCCAAACACACTCACCTGCCATGCCATGGAATCGAGCACCTACCTGTCTAGTCTATCATACTACAGCATTACGCAGTAACAGAATGCACTACTGAGTTTCAACATCACCGCACTCCCAGAGGCATACTTCTAGATGGATGACATCATCTGCAAAGGCAAAGATGCTGATAGGGAATGTATGGAGAGGGAGCCATCTAAAAGCATTACTCTGTCCCCAGGCAGCTGGAAACACACACACACACGGCAGGGCCGGGAGTCGAACATACACCTAACTACCTTATCACACTACAGCATTACACAGTTACAGAACACGTTACTGAGATTACTGGAGCACAGAACTCCCAGAGGCATACTTCTAGGTGGATGACATCATCAGCAAAGGCAAAGACGCCGATAGGGAATGTGTGGAGAGGGAGCCGTCTAAAAGCATTACTCTGTCCCCAGGTAGCTGGAAAGACACACACACACACTTGGCAGGGTCGGGAGTCGAACATACACCTAACTACCTTATCACAGTGCAGCATTACGCAGTTACAGAATGCGCTACCAAGACTACTGGAACACAGCACTCCCAGAGGCATACTTCTAGGTGGATGACATCATCAGCAAAGGTAAAGACGTCGATAGGGAATGTATGGAGAGGGAGCAGTCTAAAAGCATATTACTGTCCCAAGTAGATGTAGACAAACACACGGCAGTGGTGTGAGTGGGACAACTGCCTATCTATGGAGCACTATTACAATACTACATGGATACGAGGTGCGCCACAGACAGTACACCCTTCAATACAGTCCCAGTGTGTTCAATGTAGGAATCCATCCTGACGTGGGGTATGGACATCTGTTGCCTGGATGACCACTATCACTATACAGGATTTCAATGGTCATGCCCATACACAGGGGCACATAACTGACAGAAGGTGTCACTGAGCATGCTCTCACACTTAGTAGCACACGTCCATTTGGAATGTACCGTGTGTCCATCTACACAACGGCGTACTGGGCATGCTCACACACTTATTAGTAGCGAAGGGCTGTCTTGTATGCACACAGATTCTAAACACAGAAGGGCACAGTTTGGAATGTACTGTGTGTCCATCTACACAACGGCGTACTGGGCATGCTCACACACTTAGTAGTAGCGAAGGGCTGTCTTGTATGCACACGGATTCTAAACACAGAAGGGCACGGTGTGTCAATAGTGAACATTGTTAGCACGAACGCTGCACTACACACATCTGACACCGGTCGTCAGTGCTTGCTGTGTAGCGTTCGTGATCACTGCTGACAATCCAGATCCAACAATGGGGAATACGGACATCTCTGCAGTGAGGAACACCTGGCATATGGCACAGTTGTGCACAATAGCACTACCACCATATACCTCAGATACAGACATGTGGGCCATAAGACCGTGATGGACCGCTCCAGGTGTTACTGTCCCCATGTACATGAAGGCCACTCACATGTACTGACCAGTACACACTCAAGAGCCATCACAGATGTCTCAGGTGCAGATCACAGTAGTACATGCCGCAGTCTACTATGTAGCCCTCAGACATCACCATGTCCTTGGACCAGCAACACACATCCATACATTACCACACCACCATGTTACTCATGACCAGTGGACTGTACATGGGTCTACAGCAACTGTGCAGACTACACATGTACTGATAGGGTTCCATCATGTGGTATGCAATGCAATGATACCACAGTTCATAACCAGGTCAGCTCTACACATAACAGGGGCCCTGGGTCTTACACAGCTTTAACAGATGACTGTCGCTGTACACCAGAAAATACTCATGTTTGGATATGACATACATGTAATCGCAGTAGATATGTACATGGCCCACACACACACAATGCATATGTACATAGCAAAGCTTTTACTGTCCTCTGTGCAGACAAGTGGCTACAGCAATCACACACATGCACATGGAAGGTAGGTCCATGGCTGTTGAATGCTAACAGTACATAAGGTAGCAATGTTGACTGAGGTAACATTCCCTCTGTAACAGTTACCCATGACAACCAACATATCATACAACAGTCCATGTGTCATGTATGTCATCACACATGCCCACCAATTGCAATGCATACAAACATGGCTACATGACAGGAATGTAGGACCAGCACACATGTACATGTAGTGGTGTGCATGCAGCTACCATGCATGTGCAGTAGCTGATGTATGTCATTCATCTGTGTCTAACTACAACATGCAGTTGCAATGCAGCCCCATCAATGACACCTGTATATGGTGAAATACTGACAGTACGGCAGGTTGTGCATCAGGTATGGATGGATGTGTGTACATAAAGTGGTGGTCCACCTTTGCAGATGGATGTTTGCTGAGGACAGCTCACAGGTGTGTCACAAGCCGACCTACCATTACATGTGCAAACAGTACACTATGTTACTGTTACCTGAAGGAGAAGGCATACAACCTACACAGCGGTCAGGGTGTTACTGACTGTACATCACTTGACACCTGTAAAACTTACGTCCTCCTGTGTGCATATAGCAGCACAATTGCCAAAGGTGGCATTGGCACACATAATGAGGCCAATACAGTTGCATGTCTGTCAGACGTATCATCATATAGCAGGTGTATGATTCACAGTACTGCCATGTGTGTTTGCTTGTGTGACCATATATGCCATGTATGGTGGTGAATACATCCCAATTGTTACACACCCCTGCACACTGTTGTAGAGATCTGTACATACTGCAGTGTAGAAAGCAAGACATAGGCATGGATGGTGTGTGTGTATCACACATGTCAGCTATCTGTATGTGAATGACATTTGTGGACTCCACAGTGTGTGTGTGTGTGTGTATATGTATGTATGGCTGTCTGGTGCATGGAGTGAGGGTGTATGCTACCATACAGAACAGACAGGATCCCTAACCCCTCATGGTGATGCAGTCTACTACCCTGTTGATGCCATCAGTCTCAGCCTTACTGGCTACCTGTACATGTTCATTCTCTGTGTCGCATCATGTGGGTGCACAGTACTGTGAAAGTGATTACCACATAGGCAGGGGTCCTCACCTCAACACTATCAAGTGTGCATTATAGTGTTGTTGACCCCGTGAGTGTGGTCATGTTACTGTGTGTTTCTGTGTATGTCTGTGCGTGTTCTCATCCTGTAATGTGACAGTGTATTACTGCTACACAGTGAGGCCTCATGCTATCAACTGGCCTCTAACGTTGACATCAGCCAGACCGCTGTGTAAACCCCCCGCACCATGTGACCATACCTGTGATGTGACCTGGTATGGATGTCACGTCTCTAGCCACTGTAGCCTATTGAACAGCTCGCATGCTTCTGGATCAGTAGATGTGTGGACATCTGTGGAATGGTAGCCTTTCTAACAGTGAAGTTGAGGCCACGTATAGCATGCTGGTATTGCCATACATGCCTGTGAGTACTCCACATTTACACATGGGAAACTGCAAACACTGCTACTTATTAAGCACATGCAAGTAGACTTTAAGGAGGGAAGCAGGGCATCATTACCAACATGATGTTACTGTTGTTACCAAGACACATACTGTGAACATAAATTTAGTGCATTCTAAACCTGTACTACATGGTATGTCTGGTGCGTGCCAACAGTACACAACAAATGTAATATACACTACTCACTATTCTGTTCACCCTGTGCATCAGACCATATGAGCATGTTCCTGCACCGATGGTGTGGATGACAGGGATGCAGCACAGGCATCATCATATGCACAGGGTGATAATGTTTGCCAGGAGCATAGGCTGCACCAGTGGATGACATCATGTGTGTGGGTTAGGGACGGTGATCTGATTGGACATGTATGGTAGTTATGCATGTGGGTGTTGCGGTGCCCTACAGATGTTTCTGCTGTGTGCGTGTGTGTGTGTGCACACAGTTCTGTCATGTGTCCAGCCTACACAGGGGTATTATTGACAGCTCCAGATTGTACAGACCAGGATGTACAGCTCACTGTGTCCGGCCATGGCCATGTGACCTGTGCCTGCCAGGGGTTGCACTGGCACTACCAGGCAGAGGTACAGATTGGCTACTGTCCAATGACACATGTCCACTGGAACCGTGTCCCTGCTGGGAACATCCAGGGCCACGTCCACATGGCCTGCTGTGTTCTGGTGTGGACAGCGCAGCATCAGCTGCACTGCTACTGCTACCAGCACTGTGGGAGTGGGCATGTGAGGTGGCTCATTCACGTTGACCTGCACCAGGTGGTGCAGCTGGCCTATGTCCATGTGGCCTACGCCTCACTCCTACCAGATGTTCCAGCACAGACAGCTCACACTCGTGGATTGCCATGCCATGGTCAAGGATTCCAACCATGTCACCCAATCGCCTGTCCAGAACATCAGCGATCTGCTGTTGAACATTTGCCAATGCCTGGATGTTATTGTTTAAAGAATGGATATCAGCCCTCTGAAGCCTCTGTCCTTCTGTGTTCTGCCGTTCAGCACATGCCTGTGCTGCCATTACAGTCTGGAACATGCGTCTGGTGACACCAGCTGCTACGCTCTATCCTGCAGGTGCATGTCTGCCAGAGGTCCTCCTATGAGCTGCACTGGCCACATGCCTGTGTGGCACATCTTCAGTCATTACACTGACACCATGGTGTGGAGACACACCATTGGCACAGATTCAGCCCTGACGAAAGCCTGCCTGTACCTCATGGCCCCTAAAGGGGGTT